>NC_133330.1:82890931-83190931 GCF_042186555.1 Aquarana catesbeiana | reverse complement strand
CATGGTCCTGGATACAATAGATGTGTTGTGGTTCCACTCCAATCGATTTCTCCAGCAAATCCTGCACAAGGAACTCCAAACTCACTTTATGCAAATGACAGGCATAACCTGAAACCCCAGGGTGTTTTGAATCCCCCTTCACTCTATCAAGCTCAGCAAAGAAAATTCAGGCCTTCAAGCAACCTTGCCTCTTTTCAGGGCAAGGTAAAGAATGCTATCTGCAAGCTTTATATAACATAGGTTTGTGTACTAATGAGGCAATTGAAAACACATGCACAGTCCATGAAGCACACAAAATGCAAGTTCACCCAATATAGAGACAGAACTTCAAAGTGGGTACACCTGTTAAGGATGTCCTTAAATGACTAACCCCAAAAACACACTCTCTGAGCATGCCCAGAAAAATCCAAGTGCTGTTCACGCACAAAAAGCACAAAAAAAAAACAAAGTCCCTAAGCATGCCCAGACCAACACAAATGCATTTCACACACCAAAAGCCACAGCAAAAAAACAAAGTCCCTGAGCATTCCCAGAACAACCCAAATGCAGCTAAATAAGCCACCCCCCTGTCCAAAATTAAGCACATCATCCAGCATGCTACAAAATTACAGGTGGGACAAACACCCCCCGATGCGGGGGGGGGGCAAACAAAGAGCCTAACATGGGCAAAAGTTATACAACAAATACCATTGCAGTCTATGGGAACTGACTTGTTAATTTTGCGAGTCCCCACTTGGCTGGCTTATATTCTAGTTATTGGCCTTAAAATGGGTATGGGGGCCCAGGTCCCACCCTGAGGGACATATATCAATGTCACCAATTTGGACAACCCCAAAAACAAAACAAGGAGAAATGCCTTTAAAAATGCAAAATTGCTTAAAAGCTAGTAACTTGGGGGGGCTTACTCTGCCTGTAAAGTGCTGCATCTGTAGCATGTATCCAAAATGCTGCTTCAAAGATGTACGGCTTTAGAGAAAACTGACAAATCTTCATTGCAGCTGCAAGATTTTAACCCAAAACAAAAAATAGCCTGCCCCCCCCCCCCCCCCAATACATACAAGGCCATTTGGGTCTGTTAAGGCTTAAAATGAGAACCCCCACATGTAAAATACCACCCCAAACTAAAAAAATATTGTGCCCCTCCCACACGCTAACAAACCCCTAGCCAAACACACAGCAAGCCAGCCCATGAAAGGGGGGTGGATGCTTGGGGGCAGGAGGGGCTCGGGCACCCCAATATTCAACCACCTTGTTCCCATATTCAGGGTTCAAGGGCCTCTTCCACACAACCCTAGGCTGGGGTTGTGGGGGTCTGCAGACAGGGGGCTTTACGGAATGTGGAAAACCCCTTTAAACTAGTGGGTACAAGGTGCTTTGTGGTTGGTATTGGGCTGAGCCCAAAGGCACCAGCTATGTTGAGTACATGTGGCCTTGTATGGTTCAGCGGGGGGTTGGGCGAATTGCTCTTCTCGCCCCTTTCCTGGCTGGCCCCGTTTTATGCTCTGAAAAAAGATGTGGTTTGGATTGGTGAAGGCAGCCCACAGCCTTTTGAGAATAGCGTGGAGTGTGGAGTTTCCCTTTAAAAGCAAACGTTAGCCCATGGAAATCCAAGGGATTAGAGGGGGGAGACAAGAGCATTGTAGAATGGAGTGTGGAGTTCCCCTTTAAAAGCAAAAGTTAGCCCATGGAAATCCAAGGGGTTAGAGGGGGGAGACAAGAGCATTGGAGAATGGAGTGTGGAGTTCCCCTTTGAAAGCAAAAGCTAGCCCAAGGAAATCATATGCATTAAAGGGGGAAGGTTAAATGCCCTTTTAGGAGGAGCTAGAGGAGCGAGAGTCTTTTTACATAATTTTAACAAGGCGCATGTCACACGTTGGCAATGTAACATGCTAACATGACCTGTGTGCAAATCTCCTTAAAAAAATACATAAAGGTGAACCAGTGTAGAAAAAAAAAAAATTATCAAGTTTAGAGGTGCGCCCATTCAACCCATAAAATTGCATGTATGTTGCTTAACATTTACTAAGATTTTGGCCGTGCAGTGAACAAACTCATGTGAACGAGCGCAACAGCCACTTGTGTATGCGCACTGCTTACATTGATCTCAGGCAGTTCTGAAGCCTTTTTCAGGCTTTCTCTGAAAAAGTTACTTTCTCATTCTATTTTGGGCATATTTGTTACTTGGGCAGTTGTTACTAAGCTTCCTCACATCACCCCATAATATTGGCACTTCCATCTTCTGTCAATATTGAATTTGAGATGCCGTGCGCCATGTCCATAGTGGCACACAGATTGCATTCTCCCATGCGCCAAGATCGCTATAGTACATGGGGTATTCGCGCTCTGTTACCTGTGCACCATTTCATAAATATGGAAATGTGCGTTGCGCCTCACCGTGCGCCTCTACTGATGGCGCACGGCTTTCGTAAATCACCCCCAGGGTGTCATTCCACTTAGAAGAAGAGTGGTGCCACATTGCTGTATCGCAGAGTCTGTGGGAAACGGTGCAGACAATTGAGTGAGTAAAGGAGCTGTTGTTTTTTTTAGGGGTCATGGGGGACCCAATCACATATCTGTTGCCCAAGGGGGAATTGGTCTTTAAGGTATAGCAAGACACTAGCCTTGCAATGGTTAAATAACCTGAAATCTGAATTTGTAAAATATTTCTAGTCTTAGAAAAGCAAAGTGGCTTTAGCTCTGTCATACATCACCAAAGATTTGAATTAGGCCTCTATATTTTTCTTGTACATTCCATTGGTTGTTTATTTTCAAAGGCACGCCTGTTTACACGTGTCCTTAGGTTTTGCTTATATATGTGAGTCCTTGCATAATTCACTAACTTTTCTTTCCCTTTATCTAGATTGTCACACATAAAATGAACTGAACTAATATGGAATCACGGATGTAAGATTACTGGCTCTTGTGGTGTTTAACTACCAAATTGCAGGAGCCTCTTTCTAATGTTATTACTGAATTATTGTATTTCTTTTGAGGACATAGACAAGGGTAGATGAATTATATTTCTGTAATCTGAACCCTTCTAAAGCTGAGAAGTTCCACCTTGAATGCCATAGTTTGTGTTTGTTTCTCATCTGGTCTGAAAGTGAGCATGGTCCTATGTATGTGACAACAGGAGGGGTCCAAGCACCTGACCAACCATATCTAGTATAAATGGGCCCTTAGTTCCTGAGGGCCCTTGTTCAGCTGCACAGTCTGCACAAATGACAAGTACGCCCTTCACAAAAAATTAGAGAAAATCAGTGCAGTGGGGACAACAATGAAAATCAACGCTTTCCCACTCAATCCAAGTAAAACATTCTGGGGATACGTGGTAAAAATTATATTATTCTGCTTATGAAAGATCAACTAACATAATAAGTATTTAACATGATATCAGGAGTCTAGTGTAACCAGTTGATGGAGATTTCAGGTGTAAATTGAGTACTAACAGTAATGTTACTGTACATTAACAAAAGTATCATAGACAGTAGTCTGTGTAGTAGACTGTAGTATTTGCCCTAAAACAGCTTTAATCAGCCTGGTTTAAATCAAAACTCTTCTAATCATTTTCAGACCCGGCATGTCCTAGAAGGGAGGATTCCCACCTCCGACAGCTCTCTTGTAAATCTTGAAATCCCCTTTAAACCTGTCACAAACCTGTACAAATTAAACCAAGCATATGATGAGAAAATGCAAAAGCAGAAATTGTATTTAGGGACCAATGATCAGTGGAACCAGAGAGCGCGGAAGCCAAAGTATGAAATTCTCACATTTTCTAATAAAAGCTTCCTTGCACTGCGACCTCTCAGTGCCGCTTATTTTAGTGTGTACTGAAACTACACTGAATGTACTTAATGCATTAAAATTATCCCCAGGCATCCAAACAAAACATGGAGTAGGATCTTCCTGTTTACAGAAACATATATACAGTTGTGCTCATAAGTTTACATACCCTGGCAGAATTTATAATTTCTTGGCCATATCTGAATGATAATACAAAAACTTTTCTTTCACTCATGGTTAGTGTTTGGCTGAAGCCATTTATTATCAATCAACTGTGTTTACTCTTTTTAAATCATAATCACAACAGAAACTACCCAAATGACCCTGATCAAAAGTTTACATACCCTGGTGATTTTGGCCTGATAACATGCATACAAGTTGACACAAAGGGGTTTGAATGGCTATTAAAGGTAACCATCCTCACCTGTGATCTGTAATTGGTGTGTGTGTGTGTGTATAAAAGGTCAATGAGTTTCTGGACTCCTGACAGAACCTTGCATCTTTTATCCAGTGCTGCACTGACGTTTCTGGAGTCTGAGTCATGGGGAAAGCAAAAGAATTGTCAAATGATCTGCAGGAAAAGGTAGTTGAACTGTATAAAACAGGAAAGGGATATAAAAAGATATCCAAGGAATTGAGAATGCCAATCAGCTGTGTTTAAACTCTAATCAAGAAGGGGTTTTATTGAAACCAAACCACGGTCAGGTAGACCAACTAAAATTTCAGCAACAACTACCAGGAAGATTGTTTGGGATGCACAATAAGTAGGCACTTGAAGAAAGATGGGCTGCATGGTCAAGTTGCCAGAAGAAAGCCATTACTACGCAAATGCCACAAAGTATCCGGCTTACAATACACCAAACAGCACAGAGACAGGCCTCAAATCTTCTGGCACAGTCATTTGGAGTGATGAGACCAAAATTTAACTTTTTGGCCACAATCATAAACGCTACATTTGGAGAGGAGTCAACAAGGCCTATGATGAAAGGTACACCATTCCTACTGTGAAACACGGAGGTGGATTGCTGATGTTTTTGGGGATGTGTGAGCTACAAAGGCACAGGAAATTTCATGCAAGACAGCCCAAGAATTTACAGGAACTGGAGGCTTTTTGCCAAGAGGAATGGGCAGCTTTATCATCAGAAAAGATAAAGAGCCTCATCCACAAATACCACAAAAGACTTCAAGCTGTCATTGCTGTTAAAGGGGGCAATACACGGTATTAAGAACTGGGGTATGTAAACTTTTGATCAAGGTCATTTGGATAGTTTCTGTTGTCATTATGATCTAAAAAGAGTAAACATAGTTGATTAATAAAAAATGGCTTTAGCCAAACACTAACCATGAATGAAAGAAAAGTGTTTGTGTTATCATTCATATTCACACACATTACCTTTAATGGCATCCCAGTCTTAGTCTGTAGGGTTCAATATTGAGTTGGCCCATCCTTTGCAGCTATAACAGTTTCAACTCTTATGGGAAAGCCGCTGTCCACAAGGTTTAGGAGTGTGTCTATGGGAAAGTTTGGTAATGGGAAATCTGGTAAAAGGCTGCAGGAAGCTTAACTTTCATTATCTATCTCAGTCAACGCATTTCACTGTGCTTCTGCTTCTTCAGGTCTGAAACATAAGCTTTCCTAAGAATAGCATAAGAAAGCTAACGTTTCAGTCATGAAGCAGTTCAATTGCTGCAAAACGTGTAGACTGACCTAGATGTTGCATGTTAAGCTTCCTGTGGCTTTTTATCATATACAGTATCTCACAAAATTGAGTACACCCCTCGCACTTTTGTAAATATTTTATTATATCCTTTCATGTGACAACACCGAAGAAATTACACTTTGCTACAATGTAAAGTAGTGAGTGTACAGCTTGCATAACAGTGTAAATTTGCTGTCTCCTCAAAATAGCTCAACACACAGCCATTAATTACAAAATTATTCGAGAGGAAAAGACATGGACTTTAGAGGCACACCCATAACATTGAAATAAAAAATAGAAATTTTATTTTTTCATGATTAAAAATAACATTGTTGGCATAACATGTTAAAAACAAAACATGTTGTTTGTTCTAAACAACGCCCACACCACCTAACACAACCGACTATTACCACAATAAAAAATCGATCAAACTGATTCAATTGAGGTGAAGATCCCACTCCTTTTTATTTAGACATCTGGGGATATTTCTAATGTGTTGTGTACAATAAAACACACTTTTTAACTGCTATTATTTTGTACCTATTGTCATTGGATACTCCCTGGGGAGCATATTTAAGGTCCTATGTTAATAAGGTTAATATACCTTTTTTCCAGAAATCGTAATTCCAGTTCAAAGACGTCACAGGTCATTTTTGGCCTCTTCCTGTTCCTTGGGTGGGTGGATCCTAAATGCTGCAGAGTCTGGTGCCAAATGATGACTTACTGCTGCCCTGTAGCATTCTCCTGTGAGTGAAGGGTGGGCCCTTAACACCCTGGGCTCACAGCAAGTGGGCTAAATGACATTTGACATAATTTAACCCTAAAAATGAGCAGGACAACATTGTTGGTTCAGTGCCTGAACTGCAGTAGTTGGTCTTAAAAAACAAAACAAAAAAAAAAAAGCCCACAACACGCTCTCAGGGCTTATTTACAGTTGAGTGATCAATCTGAAGAATGATATGAATTAGCTGGCTTTTCAGAGAGCATTTGACGTGCCTCACCATCGCCTGTTTTAACCCCTAAAAGCCTGCACCAATGTGCCGCAACCCTGTGTTTAACTTGCATCTGATAAAGATTTTTGCAGTAAAAGCCAAGAAAGCTTAGACTTCTGTAGTGTATCAATGCTTTTAATAAAAAGAAAAGCCGCACATACAACTGCACACAACACAATTCATCCTACAACATATGCCTACAACATGCACAAGCCAATTATCCTTTCTAGATAAATAAGCATGCACAATATGTATGCAATGAGTAAACCAAACAGTTACTCAACTTAAAGATGGAACCAAGATGTAATGTCCTTCATGGTTCCTTTCTCAGAGTCCAACTCAAAAATTCTGTTTCCTCCAAAGTCCCCAGCACATGTCCTCATCCTTTGTGTTCCAAACCAAACTCTCTCCTTTGTCTCTCCCATGCCTGTTCAAAAGTGCTAAGCTCCTCCTCCATACTTCCTGTTCCTCTGCTTAGTTCAGAGCCGAGGATGCCCTTGGGATGGTGTCAGATGGTGTCACCCGGAGCACACCCCCATAGCGACGCCACTCGGTCACTGACACGCCCCCAATGTGTGGCACCACGGGCGGACCCCCCCCCCCCCCCCAATGCCCTTGACTGGCCCCAAGTGTAAACTGGGTCTCAGTTTAGTTTTGTGGAACAAGCAGTTCATTTGATATATTGTTTACTAAAAATGTACTTAAGATTACACCAAATAGATATGTATTATTATGCAATTGCGGATGGTGACTGTAGCTCTACCTTTATTCGTGAAAATATTGTCAAAATCAGAAATAGTTTTGGTGTCTGGTGTGCCATTCTGAAGCGGCATTAAAGCTTGCAGCTGGTGTTTTGCTATCCTTTGTATTGCAGCACTGGACAGTTTTCTGTCATTAACCTAGTTATTGTATTCTGTCTCTGTGGTAATGTTCAGGCTCTTCACAGTGACAAAGGGAGAGAACAATCTTTTTATATAGACTACACAGGAGGAGTGACAGATGAGACAATAGTCATAACGTCTATTTACAGCATGTATCCAACTTGTCACACGCTGAACTGTAAAACAATATATTTGCTCTAATACGTGGATTTTGCCAGCAATTCATTTTGTAGGCTTTGAACATACCTGTTACAGCTTGCAGCAGTTGCAATGATCAATGAAATTGTGGATCATTGTGATGGCTGTCATCTGGATCTTGGCTTCACTAACTAATAAGTCACTGGCCTGTAACAAGCATTCAGACTGGGAGTTCAGACTTCACCATCTATGTGCTTGTTCCAGGGCAGGGAGGTGATGAACAGCATGACAATCCTCCAGTGGCAACCATTATATTCCTGTCCACATATGTTTCTTTTAAAGAGTAACTCCACTTTTGTTGAGAAAAAAACATCCCCCTCTGGGTGATCCACTGTATGTACGGTACATTACAAGGATTTTAACAAACTTTGTTGCAGATTCCTACCTTTTGTTATTATGAAGAAATCCCTGTATGTTAAGTCCATTCGGTAAGTGAACCTAATGGGAGTGGTTCCATAATTATCAACCAGCTGCTGCACCTGCAGGGCTCGGATGAGGAAAACTGCAGGGTCTGCATCCCTTTAGACGTTATTTCCTATTGGGAGTATCTCACCAAAAATGACATTTTGTTGCAGGGGATGCCTGATATCTGACTTCTGTCTTAGGCTGCTTTCACACTGGGGTGGTGGGTTCGTTAGTGGTAAAGCGCCGCTAGTTTTAGTGGCATTATAGTGTTGTTCAAGCATCGCTTTTTGGCCGCTAGCGGGGTGCTTTTAACCCCCAAGAAGGGGTAAACAAGGGGTTAAAAGTGCCCATGTTGCGGCACTTCGGAAGCACTGCCCATTCATGCCAATGGGCAGGGGCCGTGTAGGAGTGCTGTATACAGCGCTCCTACACCACCCCAAAGATGCTGCTTGAACACATCTAGGTAGCCATATTGTATTGCATTTTACAGAAAATTACAGAGCTGCAGATTGAAAAGGAAAGGCAATTTTTAAAAACATTCCATAACAATATGACTTGAGTCGCAATTGTATACGCTATATTATTATTTTTTTATTTGCAATTTTTTTTCCTCACAAAATTGGAGTTACCCTTTAACCACTTAAGCCCCGGAAGGTTTCACCCCCTTCGTGACCAGGCCATTTTTTGCGATATGGCACTGAGTTGCTTTAATTGACACGCGCGGTCGTGCGACATTGTTCCCAAACAAAATTGATGTCCTTTCCCCCCACAAATAGAGATTTCTTTTGGTGGTATTTGATCACCTCTGTGGTTTTTATTTTTTATAAAAAAAGTAAACAGTGCGATGCCCTGAAACTCACATCACACCGCCCCTTCACTGCATCCAAAAACTACCAACTGCCTGCATGCTACAAGTGAGCGTTTGGTGTGTGGGCGGTGTGAACGAGCCCTTTCAGTATAGGGAGTAGTGGGCAATATCTTAAACCATATTAATGGTTACTTTATAATGTTATTATTGTAAAATACAAATAAGGCTCCAGTATGACAGTCTAAACAAATTACAAAAACTTCCTTTACTTTTTCTGACTAAACCAAATCTTTTTTCATTTGTAAATTGTGCAAAATAATGACTTGATCCCCTGCAGATTGTGTAATTTTGCCCACTTACAAAGAAATTAAGGGTCTATCATTCCGATCATAGGTGTATTTTAAATGATAGAGACAGAATATCAACCAAAAATCTAGAAAAAACATGATACAAATGTTACAAACTGAGTTGCAGTTCAGTGACTAAAATAAGTATTTGATCCCCTACCAACCAACAATAATTCTGTCTCTTACAGACTGGCTACAGTATGTGCACATGTGGTACACAGATTAGACCTGTCAATTTAAGAAGATGCTACTAACGACAACGCATTATGTGTATAAAAGACACCTGTCCATAGAATCTCTTTCTTCCATTCAAACCTCACAATAATGGGCAAGACCAAAGAGCTGTCAAAGGAAAGATTGTAGACCTGCACAATGATGGGATGGGCTACAAGACTATCAGCATGAAGCGTGGTGAGAAGGAGACAACTGTTGGAATGATTATTCGCAAATGGAAAAAATCCAAAATAACCATCAATCACCCTCAGTCTGGAGCTCCATGCAAGATTTTGCCTCATGGCGTAAGGATGATCATGAGAAAAGTAAGGGATCAGCCTAAAACTACACAGGAGGTGCTTGTGAATGATCTCAAGGCAGTTAGGACCACAGTCACCAAACAATCCATTGGTAAGACCATACGCCACCATGGATTGTAACCCTGCAGAGCCTGCAAGGTCCCCCTCCTCAAGAAGGCACATGTACAGGCCCGTCTGAAGTTTGCCAATGAACATCTAAATGATTCAGAGGAGGATTGGGAGAAAGTGCTGTGGTCAGATGAGACCAAATTAGACCTTAATCCTATAGAAAATGTATGGAAGGAGCTGAAACTTCGAGTTGCCAATCAACAGCCAAGAAACCTTAAGGATTTAGAGAAGATCTGTAAAGAAGAGTGGACCAGAATCCCTCCTGAGATGTGTGCAAACCTGGTCACTAACTACAAGAAACATCTTACCATTGTGCTTGCCAACAAGGGTTTCTCCACCATGTACTAAGTCATGTTTTGCTTGGGGATCAAATACTTTTTTTACTCACTGAACTGCAACTCAATTTATAACATTTGTGTCATGTGTTTTTTTCTGGATTTTTGGTTGATATTCTGTCTCAATCATTTGAAATACCCCTGTGATAAAAAAAATTATAGACCCTTAATTTTTTTGTAAGTGGGCAAACTTAAAAAATCTGCAGGGGATCAAATAATTACTTTCCCCACTGTATCACACATGCTCCCCTTCTCAGACACTGCAGCTCACAGTGGGAGAATTTCAATAGCAAAGGCAGTAGGCAGGACTGGGTGTGACCAGCTACTAATTGACAAACTACAGGCTTGTAGTTTTTGTCAGAGGTGACAGAACTGATAGCCACCCACGCCCCCTGCAACATCGTCACATCATCACATCCCACTGTACTGCAAGTGGGCAGAGCTTATATGAGGGTGGCAACTCTGCTCTGAATTTATGAAAATGCATTAGGTAGACTTCATTGACAGGATCAACAGATATTTGTGGACTTTGCAGAGGGACTAAGAGAAAACTGTAAGTAACTGTAAGTTCAGCCGCACTGTTCTGGGGGACTGGTTCAGAAAAAAAATGCTTCACCCACTCGGCAATGTTCAATACAGGGTCCATAAATGTAGTATTGCTATGGCTGAAAGATGAAGGACTGTTCTAATTCCCTGGGGCTTCTGCACATGGTAGTCACAGGCATTCCCTGCTGCCCAGAATGGCCTGTTAGTGGAGGAATCTGCAAGAGATTTTAAAGGGTAACTCCACTTTTGCGGCAAACAAAATAGCAAATAATTAAAAAAAATAATATAATGTATACAATTGCAGCACAAGCCACATTGTAATTGAATGTTATTAAAAAATTACCTTTCCTTTTCAATCAGCAGAGCTGTCATTTTCTGTAAAATTCAATGCAATATGGCTACCTGGAGGTGTTCTGTACACAGACTGTGTACAAAACGCCCCACAGAAACACAATTTCCTGCTTGTGTGATTGGCTCACTGATTTGCCCACTCTGCACTAAGGTACAAGTCAAATTTTTGGCATCCCCTGCAACAAAAATGTCATTTTTGCTGAGATACTCATAATAGGAAACCACATCTAAAGGGATGCAGACCCAGTAATTTTCCTCATTAGAGCTCTGCAGGTTCAGCAACTGATTGATAATTATGGAACCACTTCCATTAGATTTACTTTGCACATGGACACAGACAAACAGCTCTTTCTTTAGAATAGCAAAAGGTATGACTCTGTAACAAACTGTTAAAATCTTTGCAATGTACACTGATCATCCAGAGGGGAAGGTTATTTTCTCAATAAAAGTGGCGTTTTTCACATACAATACATTAATTTAGTAGCATAATTGGCATCAGAAATATGAATATAACTTTATTGGGTTGGGTAGATAGAAACTTAAAGTGGTTCTAAAGGCAGAAGGTTTTTTATTCCTAATGCATTCTATGCATTAAAATAAAAAAACCTTCAGCGTGCAGCAGCCCTCCTAATACTTACTTGAGCCCTATCTCAATCCAGCGAGAACCTCGGCTGCCTGGGACTTTCCCTCCTGATTGTCTGAGACACAGCAGTGGGCACCATTGGCTCCCACTGCTGTCAATCAAAGTCAGTGAGCCCATGAGGAGAGAGAGGAGGGCGGGGCCCAAGCCGCAGATCCATGTCTGAATGGACACACAGAGCAGTGGCTTGGTTTGGGTGCCCCCATAGCAAGCTGCTTGCTGTAGGGGGGCACTTGGCAGGAGGGAGGGACCAGGAGCCCTGGCAAGGGACCGGAGAAAAGGAGGATCTGGACTGTTCTGTGCAAAACCACTGCCTAGAGAAGGTAAGTATAACATGTTTATTATTTTTAAACTAAAAAAAAATAAAGTCTTTAATATCACTTTAAAGATTGGAGACAGATTTAAACTAAATCTGCTTCCGTCTCTCCTCCAGCTCCTTTAAAAAAAAAAAATCCCAAGTGTCCTCACCCATTTTGGCTCCATGACACTGCCGATTTTATCATAGTGATTAAATTATATGCGCTGCTTAAGATGAAAAGCAAAATCCACTTTATGCTGTGTAACAGAGATGAAAGTTTCTAGTCTGCAGTCATTTAACAGATTATTAATTAAAATGAGGTCATTGGTTAATGAAGATCAGTGAACTCAGTAATCAAGGGTGTAGACATTTTTCACCAGTGCTGAAATTTAGCATTTATCTTGACAGATCTGTACTGGCTGGCCCTTTAATTACCCTGTAAGCACATATTAACTGGATATTGTAAGCCCTGATATGTGGAGCTAGAGTATCAGCTACAGGCTAGGCCCTCAGTTGTCTGATTCTGCTTCCTGCCTTCAGGTTAATGAGTATTGTCTGATGTAAGACAATGTATTTAAATTAAGAGAATAAAGAGATGGGAGGTTATGTTTAGAACAGGTCTATGAAGGCAGTAATGAAAACAGGATAACTGTGGATTTCCCTATGTGTAATTCTGATTTTTGGGACCCTAAAATTAGCCCCATTGTATTTTATATTAAAGTGGAACTCCAGGCAGTTATAGCTGGGAGTGTCCTGCATGTGCACAGTTTAAAGCTGACCTCTAGGAATTCAGCCACTTTGTAAAAGGTACTATGAGTTAAGTCCAACGAGATGCAGGCCACCTTGGGAGCACAGACATCACTAAACTCCTGGAGCTCTGACAGGAAGGATGGCATGCTTTCACACACACATAGCATCTCTGTCTGCCAATCCTCTACTCTTCATTCACAGAAGTCTTTGTATTATGTGAATGTGTTTACTTAATACAAAGCCCTCTGTGATTGGGCAGGAAGAGAGGAGGGGTGGTTGTATGTGACTCTGCAGCCTCAGGAGTTTAGACCAGGAGGTCCAGCGATAGATCTGCTCCTGGCACTCAGAAAACATATGAACTGTAAATTAAAGAGATAAGTCCACAAGCTAGCATGCACCTCATTGGACTTAACCCCTGCAAACCAGCACAATTTACAAAGTAGCTGAATTCCTGCAGTTCAGCTTCAACGCTCTCCAATTTTCTGAAATTGCAGTAGCATGGCTTATCCACATAAATGACTAAAGAAAAGCTGGCTGCCAAAGGTTTCCAGATCATCTTCTGACAGCTGGACTGCTGATTGGTCAGTGAACCCTCTACATCAGGGATATGCAATTAGCGGACCTCCAGCTGTTGCAAAACTACAAGTTCCATCATGCCTCTGCCTCTGGGTGTCATGCTTGTGACTGTCAGAGTCTTGCTATGCCTCATGGGACTTGTAGTTCTGCAACAGCTGGAGGTCCGCTAATTGCATATCCCTGCTCCACATAAGCTTTCCTTTTGTAATAGTTTCCATTGTTAACTTGACAGCTCTGTTTAAAGCAGTAGAGTTTTCCCTCTAGTGTGCAGGGGGCTTATTAAAAGCTAATACAAAGACTTCTGGTATTTATAATGGTAAAAATTCATATACATTTTTGTTTAAGGTACTATACACCAAATTAAAGCATTGTTTTATATATTTGCATGGAGTTAAAGCCCATATTCAGACAAACCTGAATGACAACTTAAACACTGAAGAAAGATGAAACAGGGTTTTGTAGCTGCTGACATGGTAAAGACAAACCCACAATAGGGATTAACAAATCACTAGAATCGTGCTAGTTTTGTTTAATTCAGACACCCCTGCCAGACACTGTACAAGGTCCTGACCATTTGCTTTGGTTCACTGCAGTCAAAGCAAGCTGGGCCAAGGTGGGGATTGGATAGTAAAAAACAGCTGTTCACTGATGAAGATATCTCTGTGCTCTATCCTTTAAGGCCTCATGTACACTACTGCTGCTTAACGGACGTTTAGGAGCAGTTGGGCATTTTTTTCAACTGCCCCTGATCTCTCCTCTGTTATCTTATCAGTACATGTACACAGGTTTGTTTATAGTCCTTTCTAGGCAGTTGAGTTTAGAGGCCTTTTTTGGAAAGCAAAAAAATGAGCTCAGACGCTGAGTTTAGAGGTATTTCAAGCCTCAAACACTTCTAAGCGCGGCTAAACGCGGTAACCCACGTTTAGCCATGTTTTGTTTTTAGGCATTTTTGGCCATTTTTTTCTACAAGCGATTCTAAAACACAAACGCGGCATGTAAGCACAGCAAAACGGACGTTTTAAACGTGGGTTACTATCTGTCAAGTTATATCGATCGGGAGAGGTTGTAAAAACATCCCATGTACATTAAGCCTAATAAGCAAGCTCTATTTGTTAGACTCACAGCACTGTGTAAGGCAATAAAGTCTGATTGGCTTACAGTGCTGTCCCTTCTTCCAATCTCAGGACAAAGGTGCAGGGGAGTACAGAAGGGTAATAAGAAGACAGAATGTGGTACTATTAAATATACATTCAAGTTTTTTTAAAGTGATATTAAAGTCTTGGGGTTTTTTTTTAGTTTAAAAATAACAAACATGTTATACTTACCTGCTCTGTGTAGTGGTTTTGCACAAAGCAGTCCAGATCCTCCTCAGGTCCCTTGTCGGTGCTCCTGGCCCCTCCCTCCTGCTAAGTGCCCCCACAGCAAGCAGCTTGCTATGGGGCACCCGAGCCGCTGCTCTGTGTGTCCATTCAGACATGGAGCCACAGCTTGGCCCCACCCCCTCTCTCTCCTCATTGGCTCACTGGCTTTGACAGCAGTGGGAGCCAGTGACGCCTGCTGCTGTGTCTCTGCCAATGAGCAGGGAAAGTCCCGGACAGCCGAGGTTCTCGTGCAACATTGCTGGATCAAGATGGGGCTCAGGTAAGTATTAGGAGGGTAAAGGGGGGCTGCTGCACACAGAAGTAGCTGAAAATTGTGTGTACTGTGTGCGTTTTTTGCACAGATTTGTGCCTAACAACTGCTTCATCCTCCTTTTAACTAGCTAAAATAAAAGCAGTGAAGCCTGATGTATAAATGTATAATGTATAAATGATCAAAAAAAGTTCAAAAATGACTTAAGACACCAACGCTTAAGGTTGCAGAGAATAGGATCATGTGACAAGAAGCTGCATACTTGCCCAGAAATTCCCACAAGAGACCTGCTGAATCTAACCACAAGAGTCTATATTACTCTCCAGCTAAATATAAGCTGGGAAGGCCTTCTGCCTCTAGCACTGCTGCAATGTTTTCTGCACAAAAGTCGCAGTTTACCGATTCACTTTACTTGTTGCCTTAGAGTGCTCTTGAAATTTTCTGTTATAATGTATTTCACATCTACAGTGCGTTAATTACAGTGTATGAAATATTACATCGTATTTTAAGTCATTCAGTTTATTAATGCCCTGCAATATACACAACATGTGCTGATTTTCTTTACGTGCAAAGAAGGCTAATTTAAGATTCAATAGCTCTCTAGCAGCTTATATACAAAGGAATGCTGTGCTTTATTGAAATGAGCATGGCTGTGTTTATATACAATAGCAGGATATCCAGAATTAGATCTTTTCTTTCTCTCTGCAGCAGTTCTGTTGTTACCTTCAGATTTGATATAATATCAAAGAGAAATATAATTTAGTCTTGATTTATCACTCAAATCAACTGGCAAACGTAATGGGTTTGCTAATTCTGTTACAAAGGTTAAATTACTCATTCAAATGACTTGTCTACAGTTCACAACAGGAATGGATCTTGACAGGCTGGAACAATGATAGCTTTGGTTTTACATAACAATACTGTGTCTTTATTCTAGATATATTAAATATACATATTGTGACAAATGGCCGTGGATGGCACCGTCTTTTAGTATTGTGTGTGAAGTGTATTTTCATCCAGACTGTGGATCATATAAAAGACCCCGGGGGGTGGGGGGGGGGGGGGTACAGTAAAGGGGATTCTGTATCATATGGGATCTAAAGTCTGGCTAGTCAAAAGAATGGGTGGGTTCCCTGGCTACCTCTCCATTTCAGACTTTTTCACAGGTAGCAAGTTAAGGGTATTGGTTTGGTGTAGAAGTGCCGCTGAAGCCACAAAAAGATGAGTCCACTCTAAATTAAATGGCTTTATTATTATATACAGGATTTATATGTCGCCCTGACAGTTTACGCAGCACTTTACAACTTGAGGGTAGACAGTACAAATACAATACACTTTAATACAGTAGGAATCAGAGGGCCCTGCTTGCTAGAGCTTACAATCTAAGAGGGAGGGTCAAGAGATACAAGAGGTAATAACAGTGGGTGATGTGCTGATGGAGAAAATAAATGTACAGTTGTTAGGTGGGGGCCAGATAGGCTTCTCTGAAGAGATGATTTTTCAGGGATCGTCTGAAAGTAGACAAAGTAGGAGATAGACTGACTGGGGTAAAGCATTCCAGAGGATGGGAGAGGCTTGGAAGAAGTCCTGGAGGCGAGCATGGGGTGAGGTGACAAGGGTGCTAGAGAGCAGGAGGTCGTGGGAGGAGCGAAAAGGATGGGTTGGTTGGTATTTTGAGACCAGGTTAGAGATGTAGCTGGAGGCCAGGTTGTGGAGGGCTTTGTAAGTTACTGTTAGTATCTTGAATGTAATTTGTTGGTTGCATGGCAGCCAATAGAGGGATTGGCAGAGAGGGGTAGCAGACGCCGAGCAGTTTGTAAGGTGGATGAGCCTGGCAGTAGTGCCCATGATGGAATGATGGGAGGATAGCTTATTTAGAGGTAAGCCAATGAGGAAGGAGTTGCAGTAGTCAAGGTGTGAGATGACCAGGGAGTGGATTATAAACTTTGTGGTGACATTGGTTAGGAAGGGCGTATCTTGGAGATATTGCGGAGGTTGAGACGGCAAGCTTTGGACAGTGATTGGATGTGGGGCTAAAAGGATAGTTCAGAGTCCAGGATTACACCTGGGACCTTGGGATGGTGGGACAAGTTGATAGTCGAGTCGTTGATTTTGACAGAGAAATCAGGGGAAGTGGCACGTGGGGGAGGAAATATCATGAGCTTGGTTTTGGATAGGTTGAGTTTGAGGAAGTGATGTGATATCCAGGCTGATATATCGGTTAGTAAGTTGGTGATGTGTGAGGTTGGAGTGAGTTGGGGGGTAGGAGGTAGATTTGGGTGTTGTCCACGTAAAGATGATATTGAAAGCCATGGGAGGCAATCAACTGACCAAAACCATTGGACCTGTTGACCAATATTCTCCATCACCTCTTGTTTAGGTGACAGCTGTAAAATTTTGAATCGCTAAGCACTTGGCTTACCTTGAACAGACACATTTATTCCAATGGAGACGGCATCTAGAGGTTTTAAGAGCAACCAGACATTACAGTCCAGAGCAACAAGGAATAAACAATGGATTCAAACTTGTCTGATTGACCATTTTCTCCAAGAGCGTGTTATCATCTGACAGGTGCCTGGTGTAGCCATAGAAAATAAACCATGGCTTTCCAAAAGTGAATGAAGTTTTGACAGTTAGGGCTCATTCACACCATACTTGCATGAAAACTGATGGGAACTGATGGGAAAACAGATTTCACTTACAGAGACATCAGTTTACTTCAGTTTTCATGTGCATTCTAGTCAGTTTTTATGCACATTGACATCAGTTTTAATGCACGTCAGTTATGTGCCCTATTCACACCAATGTTGATGTCACATCAGTTTTTTCCTGTGCAGGTAACTGCATACACATTGCAGATGTGTATACATTGCATACACTGTGCAGAAAAAAATCAGCACGTTGTGGTGTGAACAGGGCACATAGAAAACAATTGCCCTTGCAGAATGCGTGCAGAAAAAACTGACATCTCTGCACCATAATGTGAACGAGGCCTTAAAGATAAAGTATGCACATTCTTCAGAATGATCATATATCTTGCCTAAAATTAGCCCCATGTTTACATGTTTTCCAGTAGGTGAATGGTTGACAGCCAAAGCTTAGCAGGTTTTTTCTGCCTCTACTCCAAGAGTACCATGCAAAAAACCTTGCCATAATCCAGCAATAATAAATACATTTTGAAGTTCTAGTCTCTAATGAATAGACTGTATAGTTTTAACCATCACAATGAAAAGGGGGAACCAAACCTTCATTCCGCCTCCCATAAGTTTATTAGCTATCCTAGTAATAGGCCTCTCTAAATCCTACTACTTCATAAAGTCATGTTTTACATACCTTTTACTGATTAGGATCAAAGATCCTGAAAAAGCTGTACTTCATAATAATAAATAACTCTATAAGATTAGGCTACATCTGTGCTGTGCATCAGAAATTCTGGCAGTACAGTTAGAAAAGGAATGGTTTGCATGGCTTCACCCGCTATCATGTATTGAAGAACAAGCCCGTTTTTTGGATCTGTGTTGGGTTGGGTGTGATAACATGTACATCCCTTTTTTTAAAAATAAGACTTTTATTGTTTTAGCAGGATTCATTTTGATGAATGAAGCTGGAAGGAGCAGAGAGCAATACAAATGGGTCCCCTGTGTGCCATTCATCTTGTATTTTGTATTATAGATTAATTTCCCCAACAGTTAATACATGACAGTGTGGCAGTTTGGCACTGCGATTGTTGTAAAACAACATTGTATAAGATGTAATTCCCATTTTAGTATCTTACAAAATACTTTTCTAACTTCTGCTCATTTCTTCTCCTTTTGGGCAAAATGGGCAGACATTAGAGGCAAAGGATGTAATACTAAATATTAGGAGCATTAACTACAGTATCTACCTTTTACTTAAAGGTTTCTTTATGAGTTTTCATTTTTAAAACAGCCATGCTTGAAATGCATTTGTCACACAATGAGCCAGATTCACAAAGACTGGAGAAAAGGAATTTAGCACAAATTTGGAGATATGGACAAGGACACAGAATCAAACTTTCAAGTTTCAAAATACTATGAACATTTCACAGCATACAGTTTGCTTACAGCTTGGTAAGTGAAAATTATATATCGAAGTTCCATTCTGTACAGAATCAAAATTGTGTTAAAAGAAGAAGCATACTTTATCATAACAAGGAAACATATTTCCACCTGTTACCTAAATCTTGCTGTTATGGCCCCCGATTTACCCAAGGCCTAGACTGTCCTTAGTTTTTTCACAAGGATTTACCATAATTTTCTTCTCCTGGTGCTTCTGGCTACCTCAACCACAAAAGAGCATGCCTCTGTGATTTTCTCATAGGAGATTAACTTTTTTAGTTTGTCAAAACCAGTCTGTCACCAGAGGTGGCCAACTGGAGACCCATCCAAGAAGTATCATTTTACAAGGCAAAAACTGCAAGAGAATGGTATGAGTCTGCTGTCATTAAAATGGTACAGCCTCTGAAAAAAGAAATTCAATCGTTTTGGGAGCGCTGAATGGCTCTGTGGTTTTTCCTATCTGCCCCTACATCAGTATAGGACACAGTAGTGATATAAGGAGGGAGGAATCATTGAGTGAAATGGAAGCACGGGCATTCAACGCACCCTGGAAGTGTTAAATGCTGGAGGCTGTACCACAAAGTCTGTACAACAAAGTCTGGACTAGTTGCCCACTGGAGAGGTAAGTATTTACAATCTTCTATGGTGGTAGTAATGCTTTTGATTTCATTTTGAAAAGTGGCAGAATCAATTCAAACATATTTAAACAGGGCTTCAAAATAGCATTGTTTTGTCTGACAATTGTATCTAGCTTCCTTACAGAAAAAGACTGCTCTGTAAATGTCTCAACCAGTAAATGAACATTTCTAACATGTCATATTTTTTGCGCTTTTACTTTCTTTAAAAATAGTTACTTACTGATCTCTTTTTGTTTTGTCTGACAATTGTATCTAGCTTCCTTACAGAAAAAGACTGCTCTGTAAATGTCTCAACCAGTAAATGAACATTTCTAACATGTCATATTTTTTTTGCTTTTACTTTCTTTAAAAATAGTTACTTACTGATCTCCGAAGCAGGCAGGTTCCATCTTAGTAGGGGGCATCTAAAGCCCTTTCATGTTAATTTCCTGGATTTCTGTGCAGCTGTCCACCCATCATGCACCACCAACACCAAATCTCGCACATGCTCAGTAATGCCTCTCTCTCTCTCTCTCTCTCTTCAGTGGGGACGGAAAGTATTCAGACCCCCTTACATTTTTCACTCTTTGTTATATTGCAGCCAATTGCTAAAATCATTTACCGAATATACTCGTGTATAAGTCGAGATTTTCAGCCCTTTTTTTTAGGCTGAAAGTGCTCCCCTCGACTTATACTCAAGTCACCGCCGTCTGCCTACATGATCAGCGTGTCATGCAGACAGATGGTGGCCAGCATGTGATAATACCATTTGGCGGCCATTCCACTGTTCAAAAGCCGCGCCTCCTCCACGTCTGTGATAGGCAGAACACTCCATTTCCCAGCAGTCAGTGTACAGCCTATCACGGACATTCTCTCATCCTCGTCCGTGGTATGAGGATGAGAGAATGTCTGTGATAGGCTGACCGCTGACCGCTGACTGCTGGGAAATGGAGTGTTCTGCCTATCACAGATGAGGAGGAGGCGCGGCTTTTGAACAGTGGAATGGCCGCTGAATGGTATTATCACACGCTGATTGGTGGATGCAGAGCGGCACATGGAGGATGCAGATCGCCACACAGAGGCATGCACAGGACACAGGTAGGCTACACATGGACACATGCACAGGACACAGGGACACATGCACAGGACACAGGTAGGCTGCACAGGACACAGGTAGGCTGCACAGGACACATGCACAGGACACAGGTAGGCTGCACAGGACACGGGCACATGCACAGAACACAGGGAGGTATGCAGCTGCAGATGGGCATTGTTGACCCTCTTTTCCACTTACAGTAGCTGCTGCATTTCTCACCCTCGGCTTATACTTGGGTCAATAAGTTTTTCCCAGTTTTTTGTGGTCAATTATGGGCCTCGGCTTATATTCGGAACGATCTATACTCGAGTATATACTGTAAGTTCATTTTTTTCCTCATTAATGTACACACAGCACCATATATTGACAGAAAAACACAGAATTGTTGACATTTTTTCAGATTTATGCAGACAAAAGAAAAACTGAAATATCACATGGTCCTAAGTATTCAGACCCTTTGCTCAGTATTTAGTAGAAGCACCCTTTTGATCTAATACAGCCATGAGTCTTTTTGGGAAAGATGCAACAAGTTTTTCACACCTGGATTTGGGGATCCTCTGCCATTTCTCCTTGCAGATCCTCTCTAGTTCTGTCAGTTTGGATGGTAAACGTTGGTGGACAGCCATTTTTAGGTCTCTCCAGAGATGCTCAGTTGGGTTTAAGTCAGGGCTCTGGCTGGGCCATTCAAGAACAGTCACGGAGTTGTTGTGAAGCCACTCCTTCGTTATTTTAGCTGTGTGCTTAGGGTCATTGTCTTGTTGGAAGGTAAACCTTCGGCCCAGTCTGAGGTCCTGAGCACTCTGGAGAAGGTTTTCATCCAGGATGTCCCTGTACTTGGCCACATTCATCTTTCTCTTGATTGCAACCAGTCGTCCTGTCCCTGCAGCTGAAAAACACTCCCACAGCATGATGCTGCCACCACCATGCTTCACTGTTGGGACTGTATTGGACAGGTGATGAGCAGTGCCTGGTTTTCTCCACACATACCGCTTAGAATTAAGGCCAAAAAAGTTCTATCTTGGTCTCATCAGACCAAAGAATCTTATTTCTCACCATCTTGGAGTCCTACAGGTGTTTTTTTTAGCAAATTCCATGCGGGTTTTCATGTGTCTTGCACTGAGAAGAGGCTTCTGTCGGGCCACTCTGCCATAAAGCCCCGACTGGTGGAGGGCTGCAGTGATGGTTGACTTTCTACAACTTTCCCCCATCTCCCGACTGCATCTCTGGAGCTCAGCCACAGTGATCTTTGGGTTCTTTACCTCTCTCACCAAGGCTCTTCTCCCCTGATAGCTCAGTTTGGCCGGACGGCCAGCTCTAGGAAGGGTTCTGGTAATCCCAAACATCTTCCATTTAAGGATTATGGAGGCCACTGTGCTCTTAGGAACCTTTAATGCAGCAGATTTTTTTTGTAACCTTGGCCAGATCTGTGCCTTGCCACAATTCTGTCTCTGAGTTCTTCATGCAGTTCCTTTGACCTCATGATGCTCATTTGCTCTGACATGCACTGTGAGCTGTAAGGTCTTATATAGACAGGTGTGTGGCTTTCCTAATCAAGTCCAATCAGTGTAATCAAAAACAGCTGGACTCAAATGAAGGTGTAGAACCATCTCAAGGATGATCAGAAGAAATTGACAGCACCTGAGTTAAATATATGAGTGTCACAGCAAAGGGTCTGAATACTTAGGACCATGTGATATTTCAGTTTTTCTTTTGCAAAAATGTCAACAATTCTGTGTTTTTCTGTCAATATGGGGTGCTGTGTGTACATTAATGAGGAAAAAAATGAACTTAAATGATTTTAGCAAATGGCTGCAATATAACAAAGAGTGAAAAATGTAAGGGGGTCTGAATACTTTCCGTCCCCACCGTATATATATATATATATATATATATATATATATATATATATATATATATATATATATATATATATATTTATATATATATATATATATATATATATATATATATATATTTTTATATATATATATATATATATATATATATACTTGATATAGTGATAATGTGTAGCCTGCGCTGAAACAGTATAACATTGAGCAGGTTTGTAATGTTGTATGCAGGGAGAGAGAGGAGCTGTCAGAATTAATCAGTGATGTCGGGGGTGGGCAGGACCGAGCAGCTATCGAGCACCAGCCAATAGGATGGGGTCAGGGCAGCCGCTACGTGTGTGTGGCTTTGCTCCTTTTCTTAAGAAGCCCAAATAATTGGCTGGTGTTCGATAGCTGCTCGGCCCCTCCCACCCCCGACATCACCGATTAATTCTGACAGCTCCTCTCTCTCCCTGCACACATTACAAGTGTGCACAATGTTATACGGTCTCAGCGCAGGCTACACATTATTACTATATCAAGTATATATATATATATATATATATATATACACAGTATCTCACAAAAGTGAGTACACCCCTCACATTTTTGTAAATATTTTATTATATCTTTGCATGTGAGAACACTGAAGAAATGACACTTTGCTACAATGTAAAGTAGTGAGTGTACAGCTTGTAAGTGTAAAAGTGTAAAGTGTAAATTTGCTGTCCCCTCAAAATAACTCAACACACAGCCAAAAATGTCTAAATCGCTGGCGACAAAAGTGAGTACACCCCTAAGTGAAAATGTCCAATTGGGCCCATTAGTGTTACAAGGTCTCAGGTGTGAATGGGGAGCAGGTGTGTAAATTTCTTGTTATTGCTCTTACTCTCTCATACTGGTCACTGGAAGTTCAATATGGCACCTCATGGCAAAGAACTCACTGAGGATCTGAAAAAAATAATTTTTGCTCTACATAAAGATGGTCTAGGCTATAAGAAGATTGCCAAGACCCTGAAACTGAGCTGCAGCATGGTGGCCAAGACCGTACAGCGGTCTAACAGGACAGGTTCCACTCAGAACTGGCCTCACCATGGTCGACCAAAGAAGTTAAGTGCAGGTGCTCAGCGTCATATCCAGAGGTTGTCTTTGGGAAAACGTATGAGTGCTGCCAGTATTGTTGCAGAGGTTGAAGGGTGGGGGGTCAGCCTATCAGTGCTCAGACCATACGCCGCACACTGCATCAAATTGGTCTGCATGACTGTCGTCCCAGAAGGAAGCCTCTTCTAAAGATGATGCACAAGGAAGCCAGCAAACAGTTTGCTGAAGACAAGCAGACTAAAGACATGGATTACTGGAACCATGTCCTGTGGTCTGATGAGACCAAGATAAACTTACTTGGTTCAGATGGTATCAAGCGTGTGTGGCGGGAAACAAGTGAGGAGTACAAAGACAAGAGTGTCTTGCCTACAGTCAAGCATGGTGTTGTGAGTGTTATGGTCTGGGGCTGCATGAGTGCTGCCGGCACTGGGGAGCTACAGTTCATTGAGGGAACCGTGAATGCCAACATGTACTGTGACATACTGAAGCCGACCATGATCCCCTCTCTTTGGAGACTGGACCGCAGGGCAGTATTCCAACATAACGACCCCAAACACACCTCCAAGATGACCACTGCCTTGCTAAAGAAGATGAGGGTAAAGTTGATGGACTGGCCAAGCATGTCTTCAGACCTAAACACTATTGAGCATTAGTGGGGCATCCTCAAACGGAAGGTGTAGGAGCGCAAGGTCTCTAACATCCACCAGCTCCATGATGTCATCATGGAGGAGTGGAAGAGGACTCCAGTGACAACCTGTGAATCTCTGGTGAACTCCATGCCCAAGAGGGTTAAGGCAGTGCTGGAAAATGATGGTGGCCACAGAAAATATTGACACTTTGGGCCCAATTTGGACATTTTCACTTAAGGGTGTACTCACTTTTGTTGCCAGCGGTTTAGACATTTTTGGCTGTATGTTGAGTTATTTTGAGGGGGCAGCAAATTTACACTGTTATACAAGCTGTACACTCACTACTTTACATTGTAGCAAAGTGTCATTTCTTCAGTGTTCT
This sequence comes from Aquarana catesbeiana, assembly GCF_042186555.1. Lineage (NCBI taxonomy): Eukaryota > Metazoa > Chordata > Amphibia > Anura > Ranidae > Aquarana > Aquarana catesbeiana. The sequence goes on along the minus strand of NC_133330.1, from coordinate 83,166,315 downwards.
CACATTAAAAGATATAATAAAATATTTACAAAAATGTGAGGGGTGTACTCACTTTTGTGAGATACTGTATATAGTAATAATGTGTAGCCCACGCTGAGACCGTATAACATTGAGCAGACTTGTAATGTGTGCAGGGAGAGATAGGAGCTGTCAGAATTAATCAGTGATGTCGGGGGTGGGCGGGACAGAGCAGCTATCGAACACCAGCCAATTATTGGGCTTCTTAAGAAAGGGGGCGGAGCTGCATACATGTAGTGGCCAGCCCTGACCCCATCCTATTGGCTGGTGTTCAATAGCTGCTCGGTCCCGCCCACCCCCGACATTACTGATGAATTCTGACAGCTACTCTCTCTCCCTGCATACGCAAGATTTCGGCAGTAGGCGATTCACAAGGAGTCATGCGATACATGGAGGTGCTATCCCAGGAACACTTGCGAATTGCCTAGGGATGCAATCGCCTAGGCGATCTCAAAATGGAAGTAATGTTAAAATACAAAAAACAGGTATTTAACAGCAAAAAAAAAAAAAAATGACCATTGTGAAAACTAGGAGCTATAGGCATGCAGCACAGCCAAAGAGGAAAAAAATGGGTGGAACTCCGCTTTAATGAGTTTTTAAAACACTTCTTTCTTCTTTGATTAAAAGTTCACATTGTTTATACATTTGTAAATAACAGCACGCTGTAAAACTTCCAAGGAATATAAATATTTACCATTTTCAGTGGTATAAATGGAATAGCCAAGAATACAATGTCTACATTAATTTCAGTTGCTTCATCCCCGGTACTGGTTGTTTATAGCCATTGACTTAATCTTGAACCCCCACAAAACCCATTTCATGCATGATTCCCATGTTGTCTAGCTTTCATTTTTTCCCAACACATTTTCCCCAGACACAAAGGCAGAAGGATGAATGAGATCTGTTTGAACATCACCATAGAAACACAACCCCCCACCTTCATCCATTCAGAATCCATGGGCAGATTCTCATGCAGTTCCTTCATTGCCTCTGTCTTGATCTTTACTCTAAGCAAACTCAAATCCGCCCCTCAGGTCTCCTCTCCCAAACTCCTGAGATAGAAAACAGTAATGTCATTTCACTGTGGGTCAAAAGAACAGTCACAGACAATGGTTCTGTTCAAATTTATACAAACCAGTTTGTATTAAATGTCTTTTTAAGGGTCTTACATCTGTTTTGTTTTCATGGTACATGGTTTAATTATGCCTGGTATTAAAGATTGGTAAGCTACTTGTTAGAAAGTTTAGGCATGTGGAGAAATAGAATAGTTATATTGGTCTCCATTCACTAAAGCAGTTCATAGCATTATGTAGGTGTTTTTCCAAATACCGCATGCGATCATGAAAATATCAATTAACTATTGCTTTATGCAGTATTTACCGCATAAAGCATAAAATCTCTCCAAATACCGCATAAAACAGCAGTTAGTCAATTCACAAAAAGAAAATAAATGCATGGGATAAATAAGTAGTGGTCCCAGCATGCGATATTTAAGGAATCGGCAGCCGCTGGCTTTCTTAACAACCAGTAAACAACATTGATTTTTGGTCTGGGAGATCATAAGTGGCAGTGAGGACCTTAAAAGGTTTCAGATTTCCAGAGTCTGGTTCAAATAGAGATAGGACTTGCGTTTCCAAGTGGAGCGGGCCGCATATTGCAGGCTTTGAACATGGGATTGTCATGTATTTGGTAGGTATCTGGATATGTATAGGAAAAGACACCATTTTTTTGGTTTCCCTCCAAGCCATTTGCTCCCACGCCTGTCAATCAAAGTCAGTCAGCCAATCAGGGGAGAGAGGGCGGGGCTCCATGTCTGAAAGGGGATACGGAGCTGTGACTTGGCCCCAGTGCCCCCATAGGAAGCTGCTGACTGTAGGGGCACTCAATTGGAGGGACGGGCCAGAAGCAGCAAAGAGAGACCTGAGAAGAGGAGGATCTGGGCTTCTCTGTGCAAAACCAACTGCACAGAGGAGGTAAGTATAACATGTTTGTTATTATTTTATTTATTTTTTTAAATTAGACTTTACAATCACTTTAATTTTTAATTGCCGGCAATTCTTTTTTTACATTCAGCTGTCAGCAGGGAACTCGGCTGACAGCTGATGACTCATCGGTTGTTAAGGACACAGTGTCCGCCTGCTCCTTAACAACCATGTTGTTTACTGGTTGTTAAGGACTGACAATGGCTGTTGTTATTCTTAGCCAAGCTTGTAGAAGTGGGGAGAAGAGAGAGAACAGATATAGCCAGGCACAGCGCTAGATTAATACAGGTTTCAGGTAAGTATTTGGGGGGCGGGAGTGCAGGGAATACATTCCCAAAGGTAAAAAAGGTCTAACCTTTAGAACGACATAAAAAAAAAAAAAAAGCCCAAAAAATATACCATCACATGTAAAGACCATGAATCTGTAGTATTTTGTTTTTAGGGGGTTTTAAATACATTTTAAACATTTTGTTCAGTTGGTTTTTAAATCCAAAGAATGGTATTTACATTGAATGAGAAATGTAATTTGTGCTGGTCTCTGTTCTCTTTGTCTAAAACTTTAGTCCTCTGCAAACCACCTTGAAGCGGTAATCTTCCAGTTCTGTGAGAGACTTGTACATGCCACCGAACTTGTCATAGGCACATAAGTATTCATCAAGAGTGTTGGCTTTGCCCATCCTTTCTTTTAAAAAACTGTACTATAGCTTCCTGCAGTGAAAAGTGCTCTATGAATGGAGGAGACAGTCCTTTCATTCATCCCCCTGCCCTTTATTCATAGAGCACTTTCTATTGCCAGAAGTCATGGTACAGTTTTTTTTGAATGGAGGAGGGGAGTGGAAAGGGCGGGCATAACCGGCACTCTTGATGAGTGCCTATGATGGTTCCAGAGGCTAGTATTAATATTCTGCAGCACTGGAGGATTACTGCTGTGGGGAAGGGGGGGGGGGGAAGATAGAGGACTGAAGATTTAAACAAAGACAGCAGCCACCAGAACAAGCAATGCTCCTTATGTAATGTAGGTACCATCCCTTGTGTTGATTTAGAAAATATTTACTAACTTTAAGTTTTAACGACATGTATTGCCTAATTATTGACTAGCTTGCAACAGACATCCCGTAGGATAGGCTTCTATGTTCTGTCTTTTATTTCAACCTGTTGTATAGGACACCCATACTAAGGTACATGCAGAAAAATAGTGAATATTTTACAGTAATGGCTTATCAACTCTTTGATATAGAAAACACTTGGCACGGATGTATCTGCCAATACAGGAACATTCCTTTTCCTTCCAAAAATTCCATTTGGCAGATTTTATCCCTCATTACTAACAGTAAACTTATTTAACAGGTGTCACATTAATAAATCTGATCAGCAAAATACATCATTTGTTTATCGAAAAACTTTAAATTCTTCCTAGGAAAGCAAATTTGAGTTTGTCTTATTGGTCCCAGGAGGTGGCTCCAGATGCCAGGATTTGTGCCATGTTCTGGCTGATCTTTAACAAATTGACAGCAGCTGTTAGATTAAACGCAATTTTTCCCAGAAGCTCTCCCTTTATCTGTGCTCCAGACCTTTGTAGCAGTACATAATCAGTACTGTAGTGTCATTTCACTGAGAAATTACTAAGCATTGAACTTTCTGTTAGAGGTCTGGCCTCCTAACACGTCATGATTCTCCCCTCGCAAGTTTGGCATTTTGCTACATAATTAGTAGTTTACTTATTTGCTTTTGCCTTTTGCTAAGGCAGTTATTTTGGGCACAGTAAAGCACTGCAGCTGTTATTCAGTCTGAGAAATACAGACAGACAAATTTAAATTAAGAAAAACAAAATATGTTTAACGGAGTTCAATGGTCACCGCATACACCTTCATTTATAACATCAGGATTGTAATACCAATACAAATAATAGTTATATTTGACAATCCAATATTAGCTTTCATGAAAATTCTCCTTTCATGTTGTGAGTGCTGCCTGTCTCTTTCCACAACTTCCTGGATTACCTGCATGCTTTGCAGCTTCGCTTCTGCTGTTTACTTTGAAATTCTAAGGACTACACATCCCATGGTATCTTGCTGTCTGCAAACAGTTATTCCTGTACTGATGCCACCTCCTGAAACTCCTCCCTTTCAGCACCTCTATAGTTCAGAAAGTAGGTACTGTGAAATGTATGACACATTAGTGCATATTCAATATAAGATTCAGAAATACCGGGGGGCGTGGCTGGATGCTGAGTGCGATGGACGTGTGATCTCCCTGCTCTCCACGGACCTGCTCTAGCGAAGCTTCTAATGGGGACACAGCTTCAGACTGGTGAGCAGAAATCAAGCCAGCAGATCGCAGAAAACCTCAGGACACCTTAATCCACAAGGTCTCCCGATCCAGTCCTACCTCTCCCGGAATCCACCATGTGGGAGACGGACAACATGGCGCCACAGCGTGCCACACTGCCATCTCCTTCTTCTCCAGAGGCTCTGGGAATGATGCGGATGGCTACAGCAGGTCCCACGGACACTATCTCAAGCGGTATGTCAACCCGCAGCTGACCCGCCGCACATACATCACCCCTGCTAGCCCTGCACAGCCCACCTCCACCACACCACCATCTTGCTGGCAGGACGTCAGGACATTTCCAATGGCTCTGCGGGTGAGTCCCTCCTGTCCCTTCACCCTCTAATGGCCCTGGACTTGATTCACTCTCCCTTTGGGGCACTCCACCGGCCTTCCATCCCAATCGAGCCGCTCACAATTCCTGCCATGGCTGCAGCCTGTTTCTTCTGCATCCCAGACCCCATCTTCAGTCCCAGGCTCACCAAAGCCACAGAGACCGCTTTGCTCCCACAAATCCAGCACCGTTTGCTTAACCGTGGTTCGCCCGGAGCTTTTGCCCTACCCTGCTCCCTTGCTTGACCCTCATCTGCATCCAGCACCGCCAATACAGATGGAGGACCAGAGAGAGTGGTTTGAACCATGGGCCTCACCCTCGCAGGCTCTAGCCCACCGTCAGTCTCTGCCCAGAATACTATCCATTCTTACAGCGGATGAACTGTTCTCCTGGCGGGAACAACTACACTCACTACCCACCAAAGACAAATATAAGCCGCTGATCTCTGAGGTCAAAGAAGCCTGTCGTACTGAGATTAAAACTCTGCAAGCGGACTTCCATCAGCTGGCCACTCAGGTAGAAGACCTAGATGAGGACCTGCAAGCCACTAAGCTCATTGTCCATTGAGTCCAATCCCAACAGACAGATGACCGCTTTATGCTCCGTTACATGCAACACCGCTTGGAAGATTTGGACAATCGCAACCGCCACAACAACATCAGGATCCGGAGCCTGCCGGAGTCTTCTGGCCCGGAGGATCTGTGATCGGTCCTCCAAAGAATCTTCAACAACTTGCTGGGAGTCCCTGCTTCCACACACATCAAAATGGACAGGGCCCACAGAGCTTTGAAGCCTAAAGACCAAGCGTCCAAACCTATGTCATCTGCAGAGTTCACTCATTCACTTTAAAAGAGGACAGGTGATTAAACCTATCCTTGTGGATGGCACTCCAATCCAACTCTTTCCTGATCTATCCTGGATCACCCTACAGAAGCGTATGCTACTTCAACCGCTCCTTCACTCCTTGCAGGATAACACCATCACCTATCGTGGGGATTCCCCTTTATCCTGACGGCTACGCATGCCAGGAAGACAGCAACGCTTCGAGTACCTGAGGACATTTGTTTCTTTTGTGAGACTCTCAACATCCCCACTCCAGACCTCCCAGGTTGGGATATCATCCACCTCCTCCTCCTCCCCCATCGACCGGCTGGCAAAGGGTTCCTGTGAAGAGGAGGGGACGACCCCCTGACCCCCTTCGTAAGAATCCCAAGCCTGAGAACTGCCACGGCTAATAATGCCCTTTTTGATCTATTTTTACAGATGACAGGCCCAACCCTGGAGGAACACTTTGTCTTTGCACGGTTAACCAAAGTTGAAGTTTATATTTGCAATGACTGACTTACTTTTTACTCCCCAGGTTGTTGTCCCCTCCCTGCAGGGGACGGCCTTTGTCCCTCCTGGATGGCCTGTCTTCTGGCGGTCTCGCCGGCGTCTGGGCCGTCTCATCAGGGAGGTTGCTCTCCTGGCGCTCAGGCCAGGTGCGGACGACCCCACGACTGTATCACGCATGTTTCTGACTACATGCGCAAGTTGTTCCTTAAGTGACTAGTATTTTCCCTAGCTTTTATATAGCCTTCAACTACTTTGTTCTTTAGCAGGTCCCAGATCATAGATACCCGTTGAAGTTTGGTATCTGACACTACCCCCTTAACTTGTTTAGTAATTTAAAGTACCTTCCTAATCATCACTTATCCCCCTCACCCCCATTGGAAGATGGCGGTAACATGGAACTGTTGGTCTTTTGATGGACCTTCATTATCTGTTCTGAGAATTGTGAATTATATTTGAACGGTTTTTGTTTTTTCTCCTTTCTTCTCTCTTACGGTTCTTCTCCCCTGGGCTCCTGTCTCTTTCCATGTGCGATGGCCACCATCTCCAGCCTCAAGTCTCGTCTTTCTGGGCCTCTGGGTTCGATAAGTATACAACACTTTAACACACGTACTCACAATACCCCCTGCTCACACCACACCCTAAACATGGTACAGGTATACTTGCATAATGTTAACTCAAATTTTAGAAGGCAGTTGGCACTGAGGAGCTTCAGAGATTCTGGAGCGGAGGTAATATTTGTACAAGAGAAACATTTTAACAAAACAGGCACTCTGGCGTTTGCGTCAAGATTTTTTCCCATGGGGTTCTTAGCTTCTAGCACTAAAAAGAAAGCAGGGGTGGCCATCTAGATAAAAAAGGGATCCCCATTCACACCCACTTCCTTCTACGCTGACCCCCAAGGTCTGTTTTTGATCCTTAGTGGCAGATGGCAACAATCTGAAATAAATTTTTGCAACATTATGCACCAAATGTGAATCAGATGCCCTATGTGACGAGGGTGTACAACCGCCTATTTAGAACCACACACTCCTTCTTAGTCGTGGGAGGGGATTTCAACCTTCCGTTCTCCCCTACTCTGGATAGAACATCCCTTGCCAAAAAAAATCTCCTCCTCACCAGACAATCCCAACAATTTCGTCAGGTCACTTGCAAGTTTGCCCTGTTTGATGCATGGTGTGTAGACCGCCCAACAGAGCGTCAATACTTCCACTACTCCCACCCATTTCGCACACACACGCGGTTAGACTATTTTTTCATAAATGCCCCCTCCCTGCAGGTACTTGCTAAAGTAGACATCCTGCCCATATCATGGTCAGACCACGCTCCGATCCTTCTGAAACTCAAACTAAACGGTGCCACTGGTGGATTAATGACTTCCTCTTGAAGTATGTTGCAAGTAGGGCGGAGTTAGAAAACACTTTAAATTTATACTTTGTAGAGAATAATGCCCCAGAGATTTCTGCAGGAACTCTCTGGGAGGCACACAAGACAGTGATACGCGGACAATGTATAACGTAGACAGCACAGTGACTACGGGACTTAGAATCTAGACTTACGGCCTCGTCCTAAATCCGTTTCTTGAGAGAAATTAGATACCTAAGGGCAGTTCTCAAAAGTATAGATATAGGCAAGGTTGAAAAAGCCCTTCAGTGACTCCATTAGCTATACTATGATAAAGGCAACAAAGCCCACACCTTATTAGCGTGTAAACTCTGGGAACATACCCATACCTCAGCTTCCCAGGCTCTCCGGGACCCTGCTGGGACCCTTCACTTTTACCCTGATCGCATTGCCCAATTATTTCGAGATTACTTCTCTGATCTCTACAACAACCCCTCCATACCGCACTTACCGATCCAAGCAAGTTTTACTGACCACGTGCGAGCTTACCTCACAACCAGTGGGGTGGTCACTTTACCAGCAGAAGCCCTACAGTCTCTCAACTCTCCGATCACTGACGAGGAGATTTCAGAGACTTTGAAGCTTCTCCCAAATAACAAGGCCCCGGGCCCTGATGGCCTACCGTATGAATATTACAAAACGTTTCTGATCAGCCTACTTCCATATATGACTCGTTTATTTAATGGATTTATGGGCAAGGACAAAATCCCAAGGGACACGCAGACTTCACACCTCACGCTAATACCCAAACCTGATAAAGACCACACACTGTGTGTAAAATATAGACTCATAGCTTTACTGAATTCAGACGTGAAAATTTTTACGAAACTACTATCCCTCTGAGTAAATGAGGTCCTTCCCTCCTTGATCCATGAGGATCAGGTGGGCTTTGTCCCGGACGTCATGCAGGAGACAACAGCAGAAGAGTCATCAATTTAGTAGACATCATTAATAGTCAAAAAGATGAAGCGCTGTTGCTCAGCTTAGATGCTGAGAAAGCCTTCGATAGACTTAGCTGGCCTTTATATGTTCTCCACCCTTGAATATCTGGGCTTTCAGGGGCTGTTCCTCAGGGCGATTAGGCACCTATACGCAACTCCATCCGCCTCTATCAAAACACCTTTTGCAGCATCTACCGCCTTTCCCATTTCAAATGGAACTAGGTAAGGTTGCCCACTCTCCCCATTGCTTTTCATCCTGTGTATTGAACCCCTGACGGCCCAGATCCGACAGGACCCCATCATCAGCAGTATAATGGTTAGGGGTCGTGAATTTAAGGTCTCATTGTTTTTGGATGACGTACTCCTAACCCTAACATGACCGCATGTGACCCTACCTAATCTACATAAACTCCTGGAGGAATATGGGTCCCTATCGGGATACAAGGTTAATCCCTCTAAATTAGAAGCCCTCCCAATCAATTAACCTCCATCGGAAGTGTATCGTCTTTTGGATAATTTTACATATACGTGGAAATCCCATGCCATTAAATATTTGAGGGTGTATCTTACTCTCCAATACGAATCGCTATATGATGCAAACATCAGACCCCTATTCGTGTCTATACGGTCCCTTTTGACTTAATGGAGACATTACCCAATATCTTGGTTTGGACGCATTGCCTCGGTTAAAATTACTATATTATCTAAACTCTTGTATTGCTTTCTGACTCTCCCAGTGCTTATCCAATCTTCTCAGCTCAGAAAACTTCAGAATGACCTCCGGTTATATCTCACACCCTAACAGATCCCATTGCTGGTGACCCCTCTTGACTTTTGGGCTATTTTTGTAAGTAGCTTTTCCATTCAAAGTAGACAATTTGGACATTTCTGATACGATTTTCTCTATTGGCCGGAGGTTCCACATGTATCAATATTTATGATATTCTTTTGTTTTCCTCAGTTAAATTATGCATCCCACCCCTGATGACTGGCAAGAAGCCAAGAAACGCGTCGGGTTCGCAAACTAAGGATGCCCTATCAAGCCTAAATCATATCCCTGACATTTATCAATTTTTTATTGAGTTTTCTCATTTCATGCGATTTTGTGATTTTGATTGGCGATTTTAATTCATGTACTTCTGTTATGAATTGCATATATGTATGTCCATTGATTTGTTTACACTACTGAGTTTCCTCGATTGTTACTGCTAAATATGCGTTTATATCAATTCATGCGATTATGTCTGTATTTATACTACTTTATTGGTACTGTATGCATCAAAATCATGGACTTGACTATTAATTAAATCCAATCATTTTACCTACTCACATGTATTCATTATTATACTTTCAATTGACATGCTTCATTTAAAGTCCCACTTGCCCCTCTCTTTTTTTCTTGTATATCGGGATACAAGGTTAATCCCTCTAAATTAGAAGCCCTCCCAATCAATTAACCTCCATCGGAAGTGTATCGTCTTTTGGATAATTTTACATATACGTGGAAATCCCATGCCATTAAATATTTGAGGGTGTATCTTACTCTCCAATACGAATCGCTATATGATGCAAACATCAGACCCCTATTCGTGTCTATACGGTCCCTTTTGACTTAATGGAGACATTACCCAATATCTTGGTTTGGACGCATTGCCTCGGTTAAAATTACTATATTATCTAAACTCTTGTATTGCTTTCTGACTCTCCCAGTGCTTATCCAATCTTCTCAGCTCAGAAAACTTCAGAATGACCTCCTAAATTTCACGTGGAATTATAAACGCCACCCAAATAGCCCGTTCAATAATGTTTGCTTCCCGAAAAGATGGGGGTTTGGCCTTTCCACAGCTCCATACTACTATGCTGCCCAATTGAGAGCTATAGAGATAGCCTTCCGGCCTATAACCGATGGACCCAAATAGACAAATTATGGCTAGCTCCCATCGACCTGAACAACCCATAATGGAACACCAATGGCGATGTTTCCCCCACCTCCCTACTACACACTATGAACTTGCTACACACTATCTACAGCAACACTCCCCTAGATTCTGAGGCCTCCTTAGTTGCAGCTTTCTTCTACAACCCTAAATTACCCGACAGCTTAACCTTCCAGATGATCTCTCCATGGTTGCAGAGGAACCTCTTTCATTATAGACACTTGGTGAATCCAGTGTCTAGGGTCTTATTACCCTTCGATGAACTCAGAACTAAGCATGAGCTTCCCCGTAGTGCTTCTTTGGCTACCTCCAAATTCGGTACTATGCACTTACCATCACCCCAACCGTCCAATTCTCTAAGCCATCCCTGTCACGAATTCACACCCCAACGGCGACTAACTAACCGCGACGTGCGTTCCGTGACCGGGGATATATGAGGAACTAAGGGAATAAGGGGGAACTTCTACTGCGCATGTAAGACTGGCTGCGGTACTTTCACAGCCTACACTACCTTTGGCCACCACTAGAGGGAGACTCCACTCCAATCCAGCTAGCTGACCACACACAGGCAGATCAAATCTTACATACAATCTGGTGCACTCTAAGGGTTGGGGAGCAGTCTAGCAATTACTATACACTTCTAGGGTTCCTCCAGCTATCCTGCAAGCTTGAACCCCGGTGTTAATCACTCTTCCCACTGTCCCCACACCCACACACCAGACACACAATAAACGATAGCCTGCCACCACCCAACAGTTTGTCCGCAGACTGGTCTGCTGAGCCACCACACACACAGATCTCCGTCTGGAAGATCTGTTAGCTTACAATCTGCATGCAATCTGCCAACACACAGTGCAATTGCATACCGATTGGCACGTAACTTAAACCGAGTACTTAGGCACTAAAATACAACAACCTCTCCAGAGATATGAGTCCTAGCTTAGTACACAGAAGTCACTTATTAATTTTATCATTTAATATCCCGAAAGTGGGCAGTGCATATAAGATATACAAAGAAAAAAGATTTACCAAAAAAGATACAAAAAATGCAGAAAGACACACCAATTGGCAATTTGCTATGAAAATAAAAAGGGATAAAAACAGAAATAAACTTTACCAAGAAAATCTTTCCGTTAGTAGAAGCATACTGGAACATGTGGGAACTCCCCAGTTTCGAACTGGCTTCATGGAAGAACAATGTCCATATCTCAGGCTACCCAATTTATTGAAATATGGATGCGGGCTGGACTTTAGCCCTTGGCCAATCAACCCTGGGGGGGTGTTCCTGTCTCAGCCCACAAATGTTTTGTGTTCTGAAATGACCAGAGTCAAATTGGCCCAGAACGGCGCTGATTGCTGGGTCATGGATAGGATTTCCGATACCAGCGCATCATGCCGATCGCAACAGTACCAATCACTGCCTGCCTGCCGCAATCAGGCGCCATATAGCGGTTTTGTGTGGTTCTCCAGGATTCCACACCTGCTAAACATACAGAGTCACATGTACACGTAACCCATCAGGTGTACGATCACAAGGAATTATTTTCATCTCTCTGCCGTTAATATTTTAGCTTTTATGAGAGATAAAAATGGTTCCTTAGATCTCTTGATATTAATCAAAGCTTACAGACTGTCCGGAGCCTTGTGAATGCCCCCTGCAGATCCGTGTGGCCAAGATGACTAGCAGATTTCTTTGAGCCTCAGGAAGCTGGCAATCTATGTTTACTCTAATGGGAACTTTTATTGGCATCTAGGTGTCACATTGATCCTAGAAAAAATCTCTGTCCTTTTCAAATGCTAATGAAAGAACATATGTGCATGACTGACATAGAATACTATATTTCTAATAACCCAGAATTAAACTACATCTACAGTTACACTACTTCTACAGATCACATCACATCTAGTTAAGGCAAAACTATCCTACGCTTATATTTTCGTCACATCTCCCCCTTCCAGATGACGCACAGCTGAGCCTAAACGGGTCAGCTAACGCGTCTGCATGGAAGATTCCCTAAGATGGGGGGTGAAGGTTCCCCCAACTGAAGCTTGGCACCACCGACATTTCAGCCTGTCCCTTTGCAGATAGGAGAGGGCGACCACACCCCTCTCTGACTGATCCTAAGGGGTCTGGATCAGTATTGGCCAGTAGATTGCCCTGCGGATCCACTTCATCCACTGGCCACTGACTACCTACTGAAAGGGTACAGGCAAATTTGTCATTGTGTGTTGTCAGCATTCTCAGCCATTGGCCCTGGCCATCTGGTGGTACTCTATGAGCTACCACACCCAGATGTTTGAGCCTGGCATAAGGCCGTCCCTGGGTGATCTGGGCCTGGTTCCATGACCTGGGTACCAGGGCCTCCACTCTTTGGCCTGTCTCCCACACTTTTTCTCGTTCTGCCTCAACAGAAGGCCTGCCAGCACAACCCCTGAATTCCTCTACGCTGACACCAAACATATCAGCCTGTAGGAACTCAGTGCCATCAGCTGCAGCCTCTGAGAGAGCAGATTCAGATGGGGTCAGTTTTCCCCCATAATCCTGTGATTCTTCCCCTGTTATGCATAGCAACGAATCCTCAATCATGATACTCATAGCTATGGGTACAGAGGATAAAGCCACAAAACACTTTATTCTGCCAGGGGTCATGCTCTGACCCGTGTCATACTCTCCTACTCTGTCCTCCTCAGCAGAAGGCCTGCCAGCACAACACCTCAGTTCCTCTGGGCTAACATCAGACTTATCAGCCAGAAAGTACTCGGTGTTGTCAGCTGCAGCTGCTGAGATGGTAGGCCCTGATGGGGCCAAATTTGCACTGTCACCCTGTAATATTCCCTCAGTGACACACAGCAATGAATCCGCAATAGCAGTACTTGTAACTGTGGTGACAGAGGAGAAGATCACAGAAGACTGAATTCCACCGGAGGTTGTCCTTTGACCCACATCCCATACTCCTACTCCATCCTCAGCAGAGCATCTGTTGGCACAACACCTGAGTTCTTCTGGGCTGGCAACAAATGTATCATCCCCTAAGAACTCAGTGCTGTCAGCTGCAACTGCCAAGGGAGTAGAGTCAGATTGGATCAGATTTGCCCCCTCACCCTGTGGTCCTTCCTCTGTGATGCACAGGCAGAATCCACAATGGAAGTACTGGTAGCTGTGATGGCAGAGGAGCAGACTACAGAAGACTTTGCCTCACATAAGGTTACAAGCACACCTTGCTTGTCCGTACCAGGATCTACTGAAACACAATTTGCCTTTTCAGCAGGTACTTCAAAACATTCCTTTTCTTTACAAGTGGTTACAGAGTCACAGTCCTGTTCCTCGTACACCCTCATCCCGCCATCCCCAACTGGCAGTCCATCAGCCAGACCTCTGTACTCCTCCAGGCTGATGTCAATTTTAACAGCCTCAGGGGACTCAGAGTGATCTGCCACAGACGCCAGGGAGACAACAGTGTGAGGGGACCTCAGGCCTGCTTGACCAAGTTCACAAGGGTCCGACCCAGTTGGATTGGGCCCTTTCACAGACAGTCCCTCTGTAGCAGTGGGCAATAACCAGTTCGGTGCAGCCCGGTGGGCCCCCGGAATCACCACTGCAGCAGAGGGAATGTCTGCACAGCACAGATCATGACTTTTTACATCACACAAAACATTATCAATTTCAGAGTTCATTCTGACTTTAGTTTCCTCTCTGGGCCTTGGCTCCAGAAACCCATTAGGGCCTGGACCTGGCACACAGTCACTAGTCCCCTGACCCTCCCCAGAGTTCCCAACGCGCACTGAGTCACCCAACAGTACTTTACGTGAATCCGGGGCTTCAGGTGGAGATGCAGGTTTCAGGGGGGATGAATTTGGCTCATAGCGGGCTACCAACTGCACCCGGTCAGTACCCGATAGTACATTACTGGCATCTGCTATGCCTACTTCTCTCACTTTGCTTTTTGATCCTCTGAGCAAAGCAACACAAGCTGTTGGTAACACAGGGATGACTCCTCCAACCCCTGTGATAACTGTGGCTTTCTTTGGGACCACATCCTCATGGCTCCTCGATCCTGAAAGAGCTAGGACATCCGTGGATCCCGTATCTTGGAGTCCGATTGAAACATTATTACCTGCGGTAACCAGCTGCAGGGTATCCGCATGGCCTCTTACATTTGTGGGATCTGCTCTGCCCACTTCTTTCACCTGGCTTTCAGATTCCTGGTTCAACGAAACACAAGCCATAGGCATGGCAGGGATGGCTCCTCCACCTCTTTTGACAACCATGTCTTCCCCTGGGATCACATCCTCACAGCTCCTCAATCCTGGAAGAGCTAGGACATCCCCTGATCCCATAACTTGGAGTCCAACTGTAACACTGTTACCTGCGATAACCAGCTGCAGGCTATCCGCATGGCCTCCTACATACGTGGGATCTGCTCTGCCCACTTCTTTCATTTGGCTTTCAGAGTCCAGGTTCAACGAAACACAAGCCATAGGCACGGCAGGGATGGCTCCTCCACCTCCTGTGACAACCATGGCTTCTCCTGGGATCACATCCTCACAGCTCCTCAATCCTGGAAGAGCTAGGACATCCATGGATCCCATAGCTTGGAGTCCAACTGTAACACTGTTACCTGCGGTAACCAGCTGCAGGCTATCCGCATGGCCTCCTACATACGTGGGATCTGCTCTGCCCACTTCTTTCATTTGGCTTTCAGAGTCCAGGTTCAACGAAACACAAGCCATAGGCACGGCAGGGATGGCTCCTCCACCTCCAGTGATGACCATGGCTTTCCCTGGGATCACATCCTCACAGCTCCTCGATCCTGGAAGAGCTAGGACATCCTCTGATCCCATACCTCGGAGTCCGACTGTAACGCAGTTACTTGCGGTAACTGGCTGCAGGTTATCCGCTCGGTCTCCTACATTTTCCCCAACAAGCAACACAGTAGGGGGTGCACTTTTCACACTTGCTGGTGGGCTAGGCCTCCTCCTCTTTGGACAAAGGCTCGAGTAATGTCCACCTTGGTTACAGACAAAACACTTCAAGGTTTCCACAGATGTAGGTCTGGCTCTTGTAGTTCTTGATGCAGATGGAGGTGATGTTGCATTTCCATGCTGGATTTGGGTACTGTTCAGTTTGTGCTCTCTCTCTCTTTGCTTCATCTGCTGTAGTGATTTCTTCCGCTGAGAGGGTTTGAGAACAGAATCATGCTGTCTCACACAGTCATCTGGAATGGCACAGTCTCTGGGTTTAGATGCCATGGTGAACTGTTCATGGTCATCCTCTATCAACGCACATAAAAGCTGGGTCCTCGTCTTGCCGACTGTACGGATGCCTCTTAGCTCACAGAGGTCAATCGCGGTCTCTTCGGATTGCCTCTTGTACCAGCATATCATCTCGTGGGTTACCATCTCCAAGTTTTTTGCCCAAATAAAAGATAGAAAAGAAAAAACAAGAGGGGGTGGGGAGCAAATAGCCAAGTATGTCTTCTACAAAACAAAAATTATGCACTGAGTGAGCTTCTGTAGGTCAGTTGCTTCTAACAAGCTTCCAACCATTAGTACATAGGTTAAATGAATAAACCATGTACTAATGTACTAAGCAAATCCCGCTCGCTGCCGCCAATCTGTCACGAATTCACACCCCAACGGCGACTAACTAACCGCGACGTGCGTTCCGTGACCGGGGATATATGAGGAACTAAGGGAATAAGGGGGAACTTCTACTGCGCATGTAAGACTGGCTGCGGTACTTTCACAGCCTACACTACCTTTGGCCACCACTAGAGGGAGACTCCACTCCAATCCAGCTAGCTGACCACACACAGGCAGATCAAATCTTACATACAATCTGGTGCACTCTAAGGGTTGGGGAGCAGTCTAGCAATTACTATACACTTCTAGGGTTCCTCCAGCTATCCTGCAAGCTTGAACCCCGGTGTTAATCACTCTTCCCACTGTCCCCACACCCACACACCAGACACACAATAAACGATAGCCTGCCACCACCCAACAGTTTGTCCGCAGACTGGTCTGCTGAGCCACCACACACACAGATCTCCGTCTGGAAGATCTGTTAGCTTACAATCTGCATGCAATCTGCCAACACACAGTGCAATTGCATACCGATTGGCACGTAACTTAAACCGAGTACTTAGGCACTAAAATACAACAACCTCTCCAGAGATATGAGTCCTAGCTTAGTACACAGAAGTCACTTAATAATTTTATCATTTAATATCCCGAAAGTGGGCAGTGCATATAAGATATACAAAGAAAAAAGATTTACCAAAAAAGATACAAAAAATGCAGAAAGACACACCAATTGGCAATTTGCTATGAAAATAAAAAGGGATAAAAACAGAAATAAACTTTACCAAGAAAATCTTTCCGTTAGTAGAAGCATACTGGAACATGTGGGAACTCCCCAGTTTCGAACTGGCTTCGTGGAAGAACAATGTCCATATCTCAGGCTACCCAATTTATTGAAATATGGATGCGGGCTGGACTTTAGCCCTTGGCCAATCAACCCTGGGGGGGTGTTCCTGTCTCAGCCCACAAATGTTTTGTGTTCTGAAATGACCAGAGTCAAATTGGCCCAGAACGGCGCTGATTGCTGGGTCATGGATAGGATTTCCGATACCAGCGCATCATGCCGATCGCAACAGTACCAATCACTGCCTGCCTGCCGCAATCAGGCGCCATATAGCGGTTTTGTGTGGTTCTCCAGGATTCCACACCTGCTAAACATACAGAGTCACATGTACACGTAACCCATCAGGTGTACGATCACAAGGAATTATTTTCATCTCTCTGCCGTTAATATTTTAGCTTTTATGAGAGATAAAAATGGTTCCTTAGATCTCTTGATATTAATCAAAGCTTACAGACTGTCCGGAGCCTTGTGAATGCCCCCTGCAGATCCGTGTGGCCAAGATGACTAGCAGATTTCTTTGAGCCTCAGGAAGCTGGCAATCTATGTTTACTCTAATGGGAACTTTTATTGGCATCTAGGTGTCACATTGATCCTAGAAAAAATCTCTGTCCTTTTCAAATGCTAATGAAAGAACATATGTGCATGACTGACATAGAATACTATATTTCTAATAACCCAGAATTAAACTACATCTACAGTTACACTACTTCTACAGATCACATCACATCTAGTTAAGGCAAAACTATCCTCATTTCGTCACAATCCCCATTCGAATGCTTAATCCTATCAGGCCCCACACAGAAAGGACTGACTTCAGATATATTTAAACTCTTATGACATGGTCTCTCAGGGGAAACATAGATACATGTGCAGATGGGAGAAACATCTCGGAGAGGAATTATCCCTTGAACAATGGTCCACTATATGGTCTTGGGCGGCCAAGAGCTCTATGCGCATGTACTATAAAGAGAACACATACAAGGTGCTCTTCTACTGGTACCTGACACCATCTCGCCTACACGCTAAATACTCATCGCCCTCAGATCGCTGCTGAAGATGTCTCCAAGACCGGGGCACGTTATTCCACATCTACTGGAATTGCCCATCCCTCCAGCCTTACTGGCGTTCGGTCCAGGGACTGCTTCACCGGCTGCTTGAGGTGGATATCCCTCTCTCTCCTAAGTTTTTTTTTTATTGGGCCTTCCCCCTCCTAAATTACCCAGATTAGCCAAAAAGTTGGCCACACATATATTAACGGTGGCTAGATGTCTAGTGGCCCTTCAATGGAAACAAAGAAACCCCCTGACACTATCTGATCTTTATGCCAGAATCGTGGAGTCCATGGAGTCCAGTTATGGAGTCCATGTTTTCTAGACTAATTGACCGGGTGGACCGACATATGGCAACTTGGGATCCTTGGTGTCAACGGATGGATCCCCCTTGATTCCATGAGACCCCCCCCGCCCTGTATACTGTAAGCACTCAGAGCCCAGGAGAGACAAGCCCAGCTGATTGTTGCTTTCTTACATCTTTTCCCCTCTTTTTCCCTCCCTTCTCCCCCCCTCTCCTCTCTTTTTTTTTCTTCTTCCTCTGGAAAAGCAGGCCATGCAATTATAAATTTTAGAATATGCTAATGGAATGTCTGACAGAGAAGCTCTCACTGTTATTTCTCCAGCATTGTGTCCTCCTGTTCTATAGAGCTGTAACCTAGCTAACTATGCCATCAGACTCTGTGTCAATCCTGATGTATGAAGGTCGTCTATGTCCTCTTCAGAGTTTGTTATTACCACTTCTCTTTCTTTTTTCATCCCTCAATTGTGTTTTACACCTTTGTATTGAAAATACTAAAATCTAATAAAAATTGTCAATTCTTAAAAAAAAAAAAAAAAAAAAAAAAAGATTCAGAAATACCTACTACCCATTTAGGTAGCTTTGCCAAAACATGTGGCAGATTCTGGTAGTTCCTGATTTTATAACATGTCGCTACGGCTGCACTAAATTTTAAAAAGAATTGCCTCCAATTCATAGATAATAAAACTGGAGGTAATTATCACCAACTATAACTTGGAATACAGAGACAGTTAAAGTGCCTGTCTCTATACGCTGCTCTTTAGCTTACTGCTAACCGCTAACTGCTCCCCTTCCTACCTTTCACTGGTTTCTAAGGACACTGTCAGCTTCACAGCTGACAGGCTCCTAGCAACCAGTGATGCTGACAGTGGGAGAAGCCTGTTGGGGAAGATGAGGGACTAATTCCCAATCAGGTCTTCTCTTTCCTTGTGTTTGACAGCAGGCAGTGAGGCCAGGGATTCTATAGTAAGAAGCAGGTTGTCTACTGGTTCTGGAATCCACCTACTGCTTGCTGTTAATCACAAGGGCAGTGGACCTGATTGGGAACTAGTGTCACCCACCCAGCTGTGATGTCTGCTCTGAGGATGGAGTATTTATATGGGCATGGTCCGTGCCCCAAATTTACGTTTTTTTTTTAACAGGTACATGAATGCGTAACCTGAAATGTGGAGGCAGGATGGAATTCTAAAGAGCATTGTAGAAACTCTATAAATTCACCTGATGTCATTTCACTTTAATGTTTACATATGCAGCTTC
The DNA here is from genome assembly GCF_042186555.1 of Aquarana catesbeiana. Lineage (NCBI taxonomy): Eukaryota > Metazoa > Chordata > Amphibia > Anura > Ranidae > Aquarana > Aquarana catesbeiana. Next base: position 83,147,008 of record NC_133330.1, on the reverse strand, counting down.
TAGTGCCTTTTTGATTTTTGCCAGCCCGCTAATTGTGTAGGCATAGCTTAGGGCTTAGAAAAACCAGAAGCCCAGGTTCCAGCCCACTCCTAAAGCAGAACTTTACCCATAACTACTTGTTAAAAAAAATAATGTTATTTGGCAAGGAACATACATTCCACATTAATAATTATGCTACCAAAATTTGTGTGTGCTGTAAATTGCCTCAAGCATTGTTCCTATTTCTTCTTGCCGGAGGCTACCATTTTACTGAAGCTCAGAGCCCCTGAGCAGTAAATCTTTAGGCTGTCAGGAGATCAGACTCTACATTTTCGGCACAGTGCCTTAACATGTAGAGCAACTGAGCATGTACAGAGCTGGGTGAGATAGTGGGGTTGATTTACTAAAGGCAAATAGACTATGTACTTTTGCAAGTGCAGTTGCAGTCTGAATGTGCAGTCCCTCCAGAGCCTAGTAAAAGAGGTAAAGCTTCACTTTACAAAGAATACACGGTCACATGCAAGGAAACTTTAAAAAAACTGCATTTTTGCCTGCACATGATTGGATGATGGATGTCAGCAGAGCTCTCCCTTATTTTCTAAGCTCTGGAGCAACTGCAGTTGAGTGCACAGTTTATTTGCCTTTAGTGAATCAACCCAAGTGTATTACTAGATTTTAAAAAGTATAGGCAATTATAGTTAATGTTTTACATAGCTATACCTGCAAAAGGGGCCAGCTTGAAGTGATCTAGCAGGACTTAATTTCCATTTTTAAAATGGTTCTAAAGCTTGAACATATTTACCTTAATGCATTTCGTGCATTAAGGTAAAAAATGTTTAGGCAATCATTTTGCACAGAGTAGGTATATATAGACATGTAGAATTTCATTGCACAGAGCAGGTAAGGATAGACATGTTTGTTATTTTCTTGTCATATTTGTTTATCGTTTTGAATAAAATAAAGGTATGCTAGTCCGACGGACGAAAACCAACGCTAGGGCAGCTATTGGCTACTGGCTATCAACTTCCTTATTTTAGTCCGGTCGTACATCATCACGTACAAATCTGTCGGACTTTGGTGTGATCGTGTGTAGGCAAGTCCGTTTGTTCGAAAGTCCGTCAAAAGTCCGTCGAAAGTCCGTCGGAAAGACCGTCGGACCTTTGATGCCGAAAAGTCCACCCGTGTGTACAGGGCATTAGAAAATAGGAGTAAAGAAAAGGGAAAAAATACAGTGGGAGTAAATGGCAAATTTGATAGAGGTAGTGTGGCTTCAATTGAATGAAGGGTACATGTTTGTTATTAAAAAATAAAAAAATCCTTTACAATCACTTTAAGTAGTAATGAAGAAATGGCCAGAAAAACATAGAATGTGTCCCCTAGAAGTGGGGTTTAGCAATATAAAGCAACATGATGTCCTTTATCATGATGATGTTATTCTTCATGCATGTGATGAGTTTGGGGAGATAGACGGGTGTTTCAGCCCTCTATTAAAAACAGATCAGTGAGATTTAAATGCAGGTTCATGGAAGACACCCATTTTATTTTATTTTTTTTTGGAAGATTGCCCTCTTTGCAATGTATAGCTGTCACCACAGCAAATAAGCAGCTGTCATCCAGGGGATATTTAATCAGTTGCAGGCTATTGTAGTGCTGTATTTTCTATCATCTGACTACAAAAATCACGTACAGATTAAAAGGTATCTAAATTGACTGATGAAAATGGTATTTTGACTTGGATTTTCCTGATGTCAAGAAGGTATATTAGAGGCCAAGAAAAATAGATTTTTATTGCAAACATGTAGCCAATGCTGCACATTTTGTTTGTTAATAACATTGACATTCCATGAAAATGAAAGGGAGATGACAGACTCAGCATCTGTTACTTCTATTTATGTATTTATAAAACAAGTTTACAACCAGTAACAAAGAAAAAAAGCATGCATTGTAATATTTTATGAATTTCCAAGAGTTGTTGATAAAAACACAATTATCTGCAAGTAAAGTTACAAAGTTTTATACTTATTTTAAGAATTTTTGCACAGTTCATTGCAGATTCTGCTCTCTAGTTCTTTCAGACAGACCATTGTCATAACTTTCTTAGCACAGGGTTCATTTTGGAATGCATTTGTAGTATATAAGCCTGTCCTGAAGACCTCCACAAGCTCTGCTGCTTTTTTAGGAAGCAATAAGAATTTGGAGTGCTAAGTGGGCAAGCCTTCCCACTTTAATCATCTGACTAATCACAATATGCTAATAGGAGGAAAACTGCTGGGAAAAGCCAAGGTCACAAGCAGAAAATTGGAGTTTTGGATGTGTTTAGTACACAAAGGGGTTGATTTACTAAAACTTGAGAGAGTGCAAAATCTGATGCAGCTTTTCATAGATACCTATCAGCTTCCAGTTTTTTTTTTTTTTTTTTGTCAAAGCTTAATTGAACAGGTTAGAAACCAATTGGCTACCATGCACCGCTGTACCAGATTTTGCACTCTCTAGTTTTAAGCCTGGCATATACTAACAATTTTTTTTGGTTCAACCCAGTGGGCTGAAGGGAAAAAAAATCTGAAAAGCTCAGGAGGAGCCGCTGTACTAATAATCCGATGTTAGTACAGCGATCTTCCCTGCTGAGCTGTTGTGTTCTGACAGGATGAGCCCCCCCCCGACAGAACATTCCGTTCAGCGCTCTCAGCCATTGGCTGAGAGCACTGATCAGGTGCCGATCAGCAGACCTTTTTCGGTTATGCCCCTTTGACAGAAGCTGGCCAAATATCTGGCTTCTGTCGGACCAGGTGCCATACACACGGGCCAAATGTTGGCCAGTTTCTATTGATGGCACCACATATTCAGCCCATGTGTGTGGCCCTTTAGTAAATCAACCCCAAAGAGTACATAGAATGCCCCCTTACTGTTGCCATAGATGCTGACTGGAAATAAAAAGTTATATATATATGTAATTTGCAACATTAAACTATAAAATGTATTGTGTAGGATTTTAAAGCCCAATTGAACTCTCAGTTTAAATTAGATGTTTACATTCCAGGTACATCAAAACAAAAAGTGGGCTTTACTTAATTTGCCTTTATTCATTATTGTACTATATTTCTAAAGCGATGACCCCCAAATGGGCCACTGGAAAAAACCTGGGTTCCCCTTACCTGTTCAGAGGTTTCCTGCCCTATTTTCCAGTTCCACTAACACACCAAACAAACTCAGGCTCCAGTCTAGAGGTCTTTTTAATATTTATTGCAGGTCAAAAATGCAGGCAGGAGGGTTGGAGAGGTGCATGATAGCGAAGGCACATAAAAAACTCTCTGAGAATCATTTTCAGGAAAAACTTTCCTGAAAATCTTATCTCAGCAGTATTAGTAGTAGGCCATTTAGTAGCAGCCTCAAGAATAATGCTGAAGGAGATAAGACAGCCAGGCAAATCTGTGAAACTTTGAGAGCAGTCACAACCCCTTAGTAGCACCTCCTATTGTCCTAACCCTTAATGAATGCTTCAGTACCTGGAGCTATGGGTGAAGGGTCCTATTCACAATGTTCAGACGTCAACTATCCATCTCCCCTGAAAAAATCTTCCATTTCCCTCTCCAGTCCAACTTCCACAGGTAAGCTTCCTCAGCACATGGCACCGGTTTAGGTCTAGTAGCAGTGGCTTCTCTGAAACACACATGCTTCCTCCCAGGGGGATCCCCAGGGGAGAGAGAGCCTATGATTAGATCCTCCCAAATATTTATCTTTTCCCCAGCCATACCCTCTGGGTCAGTCTCCTAGGAATTGGCTAGGGTCCAATAAACATTCATAACCACAGTGAACCTCCCACACTATTTGCTGGAATATTCTTCCAGCAGCAGAAATGAGCAGCCAACCACCAGGTTTAGGGAAAAACCTGAGCAGACCTATAAAATAAATTGCAGCTCAGCTGGCTACAGCAAAGCCATATCACTAAATGTAGCCAGCCCAAGGCAGGGGTGCTACATTTCTATCCCAACAGCAAGCAAGCCAGTATTCTATTTATAGAAAATGTGTCTATCTTTGTGAAATATGTTGGCAAATGATTGGCCCTTGTTACCATAGGAATTGGCATTGGGCAGTTGCAACAGAGACTTTTATCCACATTTTGGGCATGTTATCTTTTCTATTCTTGTGTACTAGGTGTCTCTAAACTATTATGCACTCTTCTCTTTCCAGGTCAGAAGGGATTATTAGCTCAGTGACACAGAAGCAGAAAATGTCCACCATGAGATCAGGTCCTCCAGTCAGAAAAGCAGAGAACACATTCCCCACTAAAGATATGGATAATGTTCAGAGTGGTAGGTAGATGCCTTACACTTGTATTTATCCATTTTCAGTACAACAGAACTTACTACAAGATGGTTTATAGCATTTCTAATGTTTTTTTTAAATATAAAGTAAAAAAAAAGATAAATGTAAAACAGTGTTAATATTTTTGATTTTTAAGTATAGTTTATAATTACATAAGCGTATGGACAGCCACAATTTTTCATTACATAAGCAAGCTTTGCTTCCTGATAATTTTCTGATGTTACTGCTAAGGTCTGTCTGGTTGAAAATAATAGATTCTCTGCAGTCTCTAATGAGGTCAGGCATCCACAATGCATCTGGTAGCCACAGGCCATGTCATCTTTGCCTGGGCTGGAATTGTTTAAGTGTCATTAATTCTATCATAAATCAAAGAAAAACAAGGCTTAAGGGAGTATTTAAATATATTTATTTAATATATAATTATATATTTTTTTATAACTTCTTTTTATTGCTTTATAAGTACAAAACAGAAAAACAGTCAACAACATACAGCACTACAATGCATCAGCACCAGTAAGCAATGCAGCTCCTAATTAAATACATGGACATAACCATTCAAGGAAACAACACAATTGTCAGGTCACCTGAGGCCAGGTGACAGATGCACACCGTTGGGGCCAGGAGTGCACCACTAAGGTAGTAGACCCTATTACTGACTGCTGCGGATGGAATTCTGGTTGGTTCAGGAAAGCAGCTCCACTGGAGCACCAACACTGATCCCACTGGGAGCTAGAGCATAAGATTCCCCAAGGTGCAGAGTCTAAGAGCCAGCAGGTGTTCACCAGAGCCTCTAGTTGTGAGGATGGACTGCGCTGCAACTGGCTCCAGGTGGTGGCCCCCAGGGTCTCCCAGCTCATGCTCACGGTAGGCTACAGGAGGATAGAGAGGAAGCAGCAGCCCAGGACAAGGGTTAGTCCGGAGATAAGCCAAAGGTTGAGGCAATTAGCAGACAAGGATAGACAGAGAACACACCAAAGGTCAGGGTGACAGGCAGGCAGGGATAGTCCAAGAACAAGCCAAGTTTGGTAACAGAAACAGACATAGAGCACACTGATGCTGTTCAAAGCGGGAGGTCAAACCTTGCAGGGATTGCATCACTTGGGTCTGATTAGACTCCTGTGTCTTGAGTCTGCGGACTACGCCCTGCAGCTGGTCAACGGCAGGTAGCGGCACATCAGTCTGGTCTATGGCCCAAGCAAACTGTTGGGTCACCTGAGGCCAGGTGACAGATGCACATTGTTGGGGTCAGGAGTGCACCGCTAAGGTAGTGGACCCTGTGGCTGACTGCTGCGGATGGAACTCTGGGTGGTTCAGGAAAGCAGCTCCACTGGAGCACCAACACTGATCCCACTGGGAGCTAGAGCATAAGATTCCCCAGGACTCTGAGACTAAGAGCCAGCAGGTGTTCACCAGAGTCTCTAGTGGTGAGGATGGACTGCGCTGAAACTGTCTCCAGGTGGTGGCCTCCAAGGTCTCCCAGCTCACGCTCATGGTAGACTACAGGAGGATAGAGAGGAAGCAGCAGCCCAGGACAACAAGGGGTAGTCAGAAGATAAGCCAAAGGTCGAGACAACTAGCAGACAAGGATAGATAGAGAACACGCCAAAGGTCAGGGTAACAAGCAGGGAGGGATAGTCAAAGAACAAGCCAAGATCGGTAACCGAAACAGATGTAGAGCACAGGGCAAGCAGGAGATAGGAAACAAAACACACAATATTGCTCGGGCAAGGCAGGCTTAGACAGCACATTGTTAAATAGTGTATTCTGTAAAGGCTAGGGTGGAGCCACGCTGAAAGAAAATTACTTAACCATGCAAGTGTGAGAGTGCAGGCCCAAGGCTGACACACAGACCAGGTAAGCAGACAGACAGGGCATGAAGGTATTACTGGCGATTCATGACAACAATATGTTATAGACAATAGACGATCATCCTCAAGGACTGATTACGAATATAGAATATGACCACGTGGTTCCTTAGAAGCCAGTATATTCCCCCTTGGAGAGATCAAAATAGTATACAGATATTCAATCAAATACAGTGGATTTATCATTCTATTTAAAGTATATTTAAACCTAAATCTTTTTTAAAGTTTTGAATTAAGTAGGGAATGGTTGAAACCCGTCAGGTTTTTATCCTGCATGTTCCTTTCACTTTCTGTCTTGAAGAAACAACAGGAAATGACAGGAAATCTCTGTAAAGTGAGGAAAATGACCCCTTAGATGTCACCAGAATGTGCCGCCATTGTCAGATTTCCCCTCACCTCTTGTTCCAGTGACATTTAGAAAATATGACAGTGGTCACCAGGACAAATAGACTCTTACCATTGGGGGACACAGACATAAAAAGTAGAAAAAAAATGTGTTGGCTTTGAATAGTCTCTAGAGTCAATTGCGTATTGTGCTGTTTTCAGGTTGTTCTGAATAGTAGCAAACCATTGGGGGCTACTGCAATATATAATAAATAATATAATAAACTGAAATTCTGTCTTTGAAAAAAATCAGGTCTATTACATATTTCATATTAGTTCAGAGAGTTTTCACAAACTTTGAAGATTCACTAGCTTCTGCTCGAGAGATATTATAAGAACACTTCCTATGGTCTGCTAACATTTTTAAAGTTTAAGCTGAGGTTCTTCAGCGATAATGAGATCATCAGTGATCATCCATTATTTCTGTGTAAAGATAACACTTGAAGACGTATTAATGATGTCTTGTTACTGAATCTAGTATAAGTTAGTGCACTGTAAATAGGATTGATTTATACGGATTGCTTTTAATTCTTATTCTTTATAGTATTTATAGTAGAGTGCAGAGCTAGTTAATCAGTGTAAGAAACCTTTAGCATGTTTTACACACTGATGATTCATCTGCTAGTCTCAGAGAGGGGAAAGCGGCATCTTCAAAGTGACAGATGCATAGAAGAAATAAAAAAAAATCAAGATGCTGTTATGACAAGAATCACAAATACTGGTCGAAGTGCACTTCAAATGTTTGAATGTAGAAAATGAATTTGAAGGGGTTCTGTGTCCTTTGATAGCTGTGTGATATCCTACTGAGGTGCGCTTGCATACCTCCCAACATTTTGAGATAGGAATGAGGGACACCTTCTAACAAACGTATGTAGGCATAGGACACACACCCTGCCACACCCCCTTAAAAGGAGAATTAACCAAAGAAGGGGTTAATTAAATCCACAAGGACTTTTTTTTACCACTATTTTTCCTTTATATTGGCTTTTAAAATGTACAAATGCAGAAATTTAGAAATCAGATGAAAGGTTTAGCACTGGGAAACACTTTTTAAAAGATAAAAAGTGCATTTTATATGCAACTATATGGATCAGACCAAAATGAGGGCCAAATCAGGGGGAAAGAGGGACAGAGGGACATTATTCCAAATCGGATAGTCCCTCGAAATCAGGGACAGTTGGGAGCTATGCACTTGCAGTAGAGTGTTGTACTATGTTATCCGAACAATAGTACAACCTGGAAGTGAAAATATATATTTTTATTTTGGCCATCTCTAGTCCGCATATCTAACCCATGTGGTGCTAAAATATAACTTTAATTTATTCAAATAATATCTTATATTTTCACCTCATATTTATTGGCATATACACCTCTAAGTCTAGGTTCACACCAATGCAGCTGGGTTTAATGCGTTTTTTCAGGCACGTTTTTCAGTGCATTTTGCGTTTTTAAACCAGCGTTTTTCATGTGTTTCTGCATGCAGTTTTTATGCATTTTGCGTTTTACATAGTTTTTTTTTCTCTTTAAACAGTAAAACACACTGTATAAAGCTGGTTGCCAAGGAGGGGGCCGGGAAGCCGGCCGCCACGTCCTTAGCAACCGATGAGTCATCAGCTGTCAGCGGGGTTCCCCGCTGAAAGCTGAATCTTCAAAAAAAATTCACGAAAAAAACAGCGTAGGGTTCCCCCCCCCAGGTCCATACCAAGTATAGTATGGATTCGGAGGGGACCCCCACGCCAAAATTAAAAATATAATGGTGTACGATCCCCCCCAAAATCCATACCAGACCCTTATCCCAGCTTGCCACCTGGCAGGTCAGGAAAGGGAGTGGACGAGCGAGCCCCCCCCCCTCCTGAACCATACCAGGCCGCATGCCCTCAACATAGGGGGTATGGGTGCTTGGGGCGGGGGGGCTCTGCCCCCCCACCCCAAAGCTCCTTGCCCCCATGTTGATGAGGACAAGAGCCTCTTCCCAACAACCCTTGCCCGGTGGTTGTCGGGGTCTGCGGGTGGGGGGGACTTATCTGACAGCTGATGACTCATCGGTTGCCAAGGACGCGGCGGCCAGCTTTCTGGCCCCCTGCTTAGCAACCAGCTATATACAGTGGTAAAAAAACAACCGCAAAATGCAAAACACATCAAAAATCGCATCAAAATGCACCACTTGCATTTCTGGTGCAGCTCCATTGAAATCTATTAGCAGAAAATCACGGGGAAAAAAAGTCCCCGACCCTTTCCAAAATGCGCCAGCCACAATACGCAAAGATGTGAACTAGTACCATAGGAAACCATGTTAAATGGACTGTAGTGCGTTTCTGCAAACTGCAAAACACACAAAAAATGCATAGGTGTTAATGTAGGGTAAAGGTGTCTTCTTCAGGAACTGGCAAATATATAGACACATACATTCATCTGCCACTTTATTATGTACACCTGTTCAATTGCTTGGTAACGCAAATTTCTAATCAGCCAATCACATGGCAGCAGCTCAGTGCATTTATAGATCTAGACATGGTGAAGATGACTTGCTGACATACAAGCCAAGCATCAGAATAGGGAAGAAAGGGGATTTAAGTGACCCTATTTTTTCAAGATTTAGGACTTTCTATATCTGGAGATTAGATTGATTTCTCTTTCTATTTAAATTCTTTTTATTCAATTTAAGAAGAAAAAAAAAACAATTACAAAACATAAAACATTGCTTAAAAAAAAAAGGCCCATATAGTATTCTTCCAATGGACTAACATCTCAAACATGACAACAAAAAAATACATAAACAAACATTTTGTAAAAGGTGCATCTCTTGGGATCCCTTCAAAATAGCAATATGCACCGAGTATCTTCCCCATGGAGGAGGTAAGCGATAGTGCGAGAGGTGAGAGACCCCACATCTAGTTGAAAAAAAAAACTCCAGATAGTCTTCCCGCTAAAAAACAGAATAAAAAAAAAAAAGAAAAATATCTAAAAAAAAGTCCTAATCGTTACTCTCCCAATCTCCCACTCCCCCGCCCACTTGTCCTGATTTCTCTTTCTAATAAGATCCTTTCATCTCATAAAGTCAAGTTTATTATTCCTTTTTTTTGTTGTCACCCTTGTTTCTTTTTCTCAATCTGCATTTGCTCTATCACTCCTCAAATTAACATATTTTATTTTCAATCTATATTCATCCGGGGACGATGCATTGTGAAGGACGTGTATGGTGCACTTTTGTCTGCTGCTTGCTTGTGTGTCTATCATTTATACCCTCCTATGTGTGTGTGTCAACACAGTGACAACACCACATCACCAACATTACATATAACACACACATGCTACGTGCACCACATTGCACCAACTCCCCTTCCACCTATGGTTCTACAACCTTCCTGTTTGCCACGGTGCATTCCTACCATCTTCATTAAGGGTGTTGAATGTCCATTGACCAACATCTTTTTGATGGGCATACTTGATTATAAAATCCAATAATTGATACACTAAACATCTAACTTGACACTTTTGTGATTATGGATAAATGGTAAGTATGTAAAACCCTCAGTCCATTGAGGGATTTTGAACTATATATTTTGCAGTGGAAAAAAGCTTTTATTCTTTCAGTAATATTTACTTCTCTTTGTCAGCCATGTCCTTAGTGATCTTTAGAAATTATATGAACTACCAAATGAAGAGCATTTCATGGTAACCAATCCATCAGAAAAGTTGTAATGGTTATAAGCATACTTGACCTTATCTAGCTTGTCATCTAAGTACTAAAACTGGAGACTGAATACAGAAGGCAGCCATCCATGCAGGGAACTTCTATATATATATTTTAAAAAGAGCTGAAACATGTCTTAGAACCGTCTGTTTTTCTATTTTCTAGTAGATGATCAGTTGTTTCGCTCAGTAGAAGGGCAAGCTGCATCTGATGAAGAGGAGGACAGGTGGATAGGGGAAACAGCAGCAGAAGTACGACAGATTTTGTCCAATGTCTCATGCTGTGCAAGTGGGTGAGTATGCTCAGTTTAGATAGAAAGTAAAATACAGTCACCATTGAAAAATAAAAAGATGCTTAATTACCCTTTTTGTTTTTTACAGCAGTTATATAATTTTCTTAATTTACGGGAAAAAAAATTATGTATTTTAAATTTGATTTTCTTGCGTGGTCCCTAAATCAAAACTATCTGAGGCCCCAACCTGGGACATACAGTAATGTGCAAACATTTTAGGAAGGTGTAAAGAGATGCTGTAAAGTAAGAGTGCTTTCAAAAATATATTTTAATTGTTTATTTTATTCAATTTAAAAAATGCAAAGTGAGCAAACAGAAGAGAAATCTAAATCAAACCAATATTTAGTGTGACTACCCTTTGGCTTCAAACCAGCATCAATTCTTAAGGCCTGTACACACATGCCAATTTCGGAAGGGAATTGTCGTTCGACGGTCTGCCGTCCGAAATTCTTACCGTTAGTATGCTCCTTTCGACATCCGATTTTCATTTTTCTTAAGACAAAAGCTGGATGAGCAGTATAGTAAACTTTTGACGAAACGTCCGATTTTCGGATGGTCAGTACAGAAATCGTCACACAAAAGTTGAAAGTATAAACACGCATGATCGGAATCAAGGAACGACCCGGAAGAGTTTGGTCTTGTAAACTACCGTTCGTAATCTAGAATTAACATTCATGATATGGCAATTGATGAAACGTTGAAATGCATTCTCATCTTCTTTAATGGGATAATAATGAAGCTGCTTTGCTGGTGATACTGATGTAGTTGTGCCAAACGTATTTTAAAAGGCATTTGTTTTGTAGTGATATAAATAATATTAATATTATGGATGTCATTTGATTTTTTTGGGGACACCCCAGATGATGTCCTGTTGAGACGAAACGTGTCGGTACGATCCCCACTGTTGCCTATATCGATTTTATACCAGCACTATTTTTTATCTACAATTATGTGAGTGTTATTCATTTTTTTTAAATTCAACTTTATTTACGGAATTACACTATGGTCCCCTTTGCTTTCTTCTTTGATATTCTCTTCACACCTGTGGACATCTGAGCTCCGGTCTGCTTGTTGCACTACATCCCCTGTGATTCCAACTTGGCTGCCTTTGGCGGACACCTGCCTGAGGACATCGGTCCAGAGTCCATTCCACTGTATATAAGCTTGTTTGACACGCAGAGCGTATGCCCTGACGTGTTCAAACTTTACGGTAAGCCTCCCCTTTATCCGGTGGTGGTTCTTCTCACAATTAGATTTGTTCACTGTTTGCAAGACTTATCTTCATCCTCATCCAGACGGGGAATCTATCCACACTTAAATACTGTTTATGGACACTTTTGTTATCTTTTTTTGAGTACCAGTCTGTCTGCTGCATCACAATTTATGTGATTCCATACTGTTTGCAAGCTGTATTCAGACTGGGAATATATTTATTTATATCTATCATCATTTATGGATATCTCTGAGTGACTTTCTACATCAGTTTATTCACTATTCATTTATTGTATTTATAGTTTTCATTTTTTAGTGCTGTTTAAAATTCACTTATGCACATTGCACTAGGCACGTTATCCTTTAGCGCTACACTTTGTTAACTTTCATTAGCCAGTGCGGCTCCTTCTGCTGGATTCCGAGCATGCGTGAGCTTTCGTGCGACAGACTTGTGTACACACGATCGGACTTTCCGACAACAAAGTGAAGTTGGCGGAAAATTTGAGAACCTGCTCTCAAACATTTGTGGCCGGAAATTCCGACCGCAAATGTTCGATGGAGCATACACGCGATCGGACTTTCCGACAACAAGCTCACATCGAACATTTCCCGTCGGAAAGTCCGACCGTGTGTACGCGGCATCAGTGTCAGGTATTTAATTAACCAGTTATACCAAGCAAGTATAAGTAATCAAGGAAGACTGGGGTTTGAAGATGTGCTGTACAAGTTCTTTTGAAGAAGCACAAAGAAACGGGCAACACAGGGGATTGTAGATGTAGTGGTTGGCCAAGGAATCCTAATGCACCAGATGAAAGACACATCATGCTTACTTCCCTTCAGAGTCAGGTTTTGGCTCATTAGTTCAGAGCACCTGCTGCCATTTTCTGCATCCCAGGTCCTATGTTTTCGTGCACAGTTGAGTCGCTTGGCCTTGTTTTCACATCAAAGGTATATCTTTTTGGCTGCCATTCTTCTATGAAGACCACTTTGGCCAGGCTTCTCTGGACTGTCCTGATGGTCCAGCTAGACACTTTCCAATGTCGAAGGAAAGTACATTTCCTCCTGTGTTTTTTGCTTTACAGGGTTAAAATAGGCTGTGAGAAGGCAACATATCACCTTCCAGTCACTCTTTAATAGCCCTCTCAAAAGCATTCCACCATGGATCATTTTTCAGAGGGCAACTCAAGTGTAAACAAGCCCATACTTGCCTTCCATGTATCCCTTATCCACTAGTAGCAAAACAAAATGCCCAGTACTTCTGTGTATAGGAGAGCATATGGCTTACCACTCTTCATCCAATGCGACAGAGCTGCTGCTTGGTGATTGGCAACTCAGACACCCATCACTGTCACATGGGGGTGGAAACAGAGTCCTTAGCCATTTATCAGCTATAGTTCATGGCATGGAGCTTACACAGCCTCTCCTCCCTGCTGGCAGTTGAACAGAGCAGTGTAGGAATAAACGAAAGGTAAGTATAAGCACTTGGTGGGGCCACTTTTGTCTTGATTGACCAAAACCATATAATATGAGGTCAAATCTTAAGAATTTTAATGTGTATGCAACCAGGCAGGCCCTTGCACTACATGGTTTGGGTAAATCTAAAGGAAATCAGACAATAAAAGTTGTATAGTTTGTATGGGGTCTTATGCTCTGTACACACGGCGGACTTTTCGGCAACAAAGGTCCGACAGTCTTTCCGACGAACTTTCGACGGACTTTTGACGGACTTCTGACGGACTTTCTAACGAATGGACTTGCCTACACACGATCACACCAAAGTCCGACGGATTTGTACGACCGGACTAAAATAAGAAAGTTGATAGCCAGTAGCCAATAGCTGCCCTAGCGTCTGTTTTCGTCCGTCGGATTTTTCGACCGGACTCGAGTCCGTTGGACAAATTTGAAACGTTCCAAATCTAAAATCCGTCAGATTTTCGACCGAAAAAGTCCACTACAAGTCTGATGGAGCCCACACACGATCGGATTGTCCGCCGGATTCGGTCCGTCAGACCAGTCCGGTCGAAAAGTCCGCTCGTGTGTATGCAGCATAAGGCCCCATACACACTATTAGATTTTCTGCAGATTTTTGTCTTCAGATTTACCAAAACCATATAATATGAGGTCAAACCTTAAAGCCTTGTACACACGATTAGATTATTGGATACATTTTCGTCAGTTTTTTGTTGCATGCTAGTCTCAAATCGAAAGTGAAGAGGTTACTCACTGTCAGAAAATTTTCGTACGACAGAATTCTATGTTAGAAGTGACGTAATGTGTTGAATTGTTTTGTATGTGTTCTTTCATTTCTGAACATGCCTTGTCTTGCTCTTCAGATTTTTTTTTTTTTTTGGCAGAAAACCGTACTAATGAAAACAAAATCAGACATTGTAGTCACATCAGGCAAACATTTTGGAGCTTGCACATCCAGTTTTTGTCTACCAAAAATTCGTAATTGGCTGTCAGAAACGGCATACTAACAATCAGAAAATCAGCAGGTTGTTCATTGGACGAAATTTAACTTCAGATTTTCTGATCGTGTATACGGGGCTTAAGAGTTTCAATTTGTATTGAATCAGGCAGGCTCTTGCACTACATGGTTTTGGTCAATCTGAAAACGAAAATCTGCAGAAAATCGAATAGTGTGTATGGGGTCTAATGCCTCGGATTGTTGGCCAACAAAACCGTGGAATTTTGTCCGAAGGGAGTTGGCCCAAACTTGTCTTGCATACACACGGCCACACAATTGTTGGCCAGCAATTATGAACATAGTGACGTACTAGACGTACTACGTGGTTTTTCAGCTCTTTAGAACCACCCTTTGGGCTCCGTCTGCTAATTTCGTGTTAGTAGAAGTTTGGTGAGTGTTGATTCACACTTTTATTTCCACGTTTTTCATTTAGCGCTTTTCGGTTCACGCTTTTCATCTCGTGCTTTTCAGTTCGTATCTGAACAACCCTTCGTCAACCAGCCATGTTGCGGAATCGGAGAAGATGATGTGTTATTTATTATTGGCCTTGAAGTTATTGCTTTGACATTATTTTTTGGTTGAATAATGATTTGATTTGGTATATTTTCTATATTTTTGGATGCATTGAATGCATTTTGTTTAAATTCTATTGGCAGATAGCATGTCTAATTTAATTTTTTTTTTAATGCACAATAAAAAATTTGTGTAGAATAATACTTGGCTATGTGTTTTACTTCAAATGACAGTTTGGGAGTAGGCAGTTAAATTTAAAAAAATACAATGTAAAATTGACAAGAGACACCAACATAATTGATCTTAAAAACTACAGAATAATGGTGTTGTGGTAACTTGCCCAAGTAAAAAAAAAACAAAAAAACATAATATTATTCTTGATATCACTAGAAAAAAAAGCCTTTGAAAATTTGTTTGCAATAACTCATCAGTATCACCAACAGAGCAGCTTCATTATTATCCCATTGAAGAAGAAGAGAATTGTGCGCTGCATTTGGATATTTCATAATTTGCCATGTCACGAATGTTAATTCTCCATTACAAATGCTAGTTTACAAGACCGACCGCTTCTGCTTCCGGGCATGCGTGTTTGTACTTTGGACTTTTGTCCGACGGACTTGTGTACACACGATCGGAAAATCTGACAACACACATTTGTCCACGGAAAATTGGAGAACCTAGCCAATATTTGTTGGCGGAAAGTCCGACAACAATTGTCCGATGGAGCACACACACAGTTGGATTTACCGACAACAGCCTGTCATCAAAGATTTCCCGTCAGGAAGTCTGATCGTGTGTACGGGGCTTTAGAGTTATTGCAGAACTAAGATGCATTGAGCTTCTGATTACTCAGAATGTTCTCATTTTTTAGCAGGCTTGACATTAATAATGAGGTGGAGAGTATATCTGAAGGGTACATTAACTGGTGAATTTATTTTGCTAGGTGTGAAGACAGGAGAATACGAAAGTTCCTGTGTGATATCAGGTCTGATGGTAATAATTACAAGAATATGCTTGTCTTATGGGTCAAGAAGGTTGCGAATATGAAAGAAGAGCTGGCAGTTAAGGAACAGGAAATGAAGGATTTGGAAGCTCTAATGGAAGAGGTAAGGACTGGTCAGCATCAGAAGTGATTTGTGTGCAGGTGGCGATAGGAGAGGTCACCTTTATCTGTTATATTTAAAACAGGAATATAGTTTGTTTCTAGGAAAGCACCTACCATGAGTAGTTTACCTTTTACCTAGCCTCTTTATAGTAAATAAGAAATGATTAGGAAATAATAGAATTTTTAAATGTTTCTCATCTAGGTGTTGACTTAGAGAAACATATCTAAAATATAGCAGTACTGAATTGACCTAAAATGTCTAGCAATTAGTACATTGCAATACCCTTTTTTATCATTTACATAATGATCTTCGAAGAATGTCAGATTCAATATGCTGATAGGACTGCCAGGAGGCTGCAAGTTCTACTTTGGGA
Organism: Aquarana catesbeiana; assembly: GCF_042186555.1. NCBI lineage: Eukaryota > Metazoa > Chordata > Amphibia > Anura > Ranidae > Aquarana > Aquarana catesbeiana. Next base: position 83,130,800 of record NC_133330.1, on the reverse strand, counting down.
ACACCTTTTATACATATACAAAATTGAGAAAATTCTTAAAGATGGATTCCTTATAATTACAAATAATAGAACAAGTTAATAAACCGACGAGGGGAGGAAATTTCTTTATGTTTAAAAGTGTATGTAAAGGTACATTTTTTTTTCTTTTTGTTTTGCAGAGAGTGGTAAGGGGTTAGACCCTCCATTAAGCTTTTATTACTGTGTCCTTCCTTTGGATCATTGTCACCAAGAAGGAAAATGAGGGGCAATCTATAATTCTATAAATCTATAATTTTAGAGTTGTCAACAAACGTTGAGGGTAAATACCACTACCAATGGGAGCGCCTGTTCCTATTACAGCTCTCCACTCATTTCTTATGCCGCGTACACACGGTCGGACTTTTCGTCTACAAAGTCCGACGGACGCCGACGGACTAAAGCTGGCTGACAATCCGATCGTGTGTGGGCTTCCACGGACTTTCAGTGGACTTTCAGCGGACTTTTCCAGCCGCAAATCTGACAGACTTTAGATTTGAAACATGCTTCAAACCTTTACGTCGTAACTACGCCGGACCCAGAAATCCGCTCGTCTGTGTGCTAGTCCGACGGACAAAAACCCACGCTAGGGCAGCTACTGGCTACTGGCTATCAACTTCCTTATTTTAGTCCGGTGTACGTCATCACGTACGAATCCGTCGGACTTTTGTGTGATCGTATGTAGGCAAGTCCGTTCGTAAGAAAGTCTGCCGCAAGTCCGCCAAAAGTCCGCCAAAAGTCTGACAAAAGTCCGTCGAAAGTCTGTTGGACAGGCTGTCGGACTTTTGTAGCCGAAAAGTTCGACCGTGTGTACGTGGCATTAACTTTTATGGGACAAGAAGTAAAAGGAGTCTTCCCTAACAGAACACTGGCAGCAAAAAACAAAAAAACAAAACAAAAAAACAATGACAGGGGTTTTAACTATATCTGTCTCTATCCAAAACATTTACTATAACCACTTGATCTCCAGAAGGTTTTACTTCCTTCATGACCAGGACATTTTTTGCTATTCAGCTCTATGATACTCTTGGCAGTTGCTCAGTCATGCAACACTGTATGCAAATTAAATTTATATCACTTTGTTTCAAATGAATCAAGCTTTCTTTTGGTATTTGATCACCACTGGGTTTTTTATTTTTTATTTTATAAACGAAAAAATACAGAACATTTTGATAAAAAAATATTTCTTCTTCCTGTTATAAAACATATCCAATACAAATCTAATTTCTTCATAAAATTAGGCCGAAATTTATTTTGCTACAGTGATCTGGGTTGATCTGCTAACACTGCATTTTTGGGGACACTATACTTGGGGACACAAATACAGTTCTGATCGTAATCAACAGGGCAGGACTTAGGGTGCTGGGGGCCCCTGGGCTTGAGTCATTTTCGGGCCCTACCTTCTATACATTACTTTAAATAGAACAAAATGTTGACTGGTACCCTAGACAGTGTTACATGTTAAAAAAACGTAATAATCTATTTATATGACCACTGATTGAAGCTTGAAAAACTTTTTTTCCAATAAATAAATTATGATTAAAAAAGTTCATGTGTTTATTGCAATGCACAAATGTCTTGGTCAGAATGAGAATAAAAACAAAAAAACAAACAAATACCTTGTAAGGTTGCAATCATAACAAATCAATTGCAAGAATATAGCAAAATAACTCATTGAACAAAGTGCAAGATAAATTGTGTGTGTGTGTGTGTAGTACGTAAGTGAGTGGGAAAAAAGGGACGTCAATTTTACTTGGGTTACAACGTCGCACGACCGCGCAATTGTCAGTCAGTTAAAGCAATGCAGCGCAGTATTGCAAAAAATGGTCTGGTCATAAGGGGGGGTAAAAGGTTCCGGAGCTGAAGGCGTTATGATTGAACAAGTCATGACTAAAGGGGCATTTTTGTTCATACATAATGGCACACATGTATTTTTCTTTTTGACTTGACACATGAATTCATTCTTTTTTTTTTTACTCACTTTTAGTCAATTAATTTGGTGCTCTGGTGGGGGGAGGAGCTCCCATGCAGGAGCAATGGAGTCATTGAATAATGATTTGATTGGTTGGGTCCAGTAATTTCACTGTCAATGTCCGCAGCCTTCTACTTCTTGTATCCACGCCGCTCTGCAGACTGCAAGGGGGACAAGATGGAGGGAGGAGGTGGGTGGAGCCAACACTCACTAGGGGCGGAGTCCTGCAGTCAGTGTGAGTGACTAGACAAGATGAAGGAGGTGATGCCGGTGGGAGGGCCAATACACTCATGGGCTGTGCGGAGGAGGAAGATTGCTGGCCTCTGCCACACAGTGCTAGACTGCAGCAACAACTGCCTATCAGCCCGGGAAAGACAGATACACTTAGGCAGGCTCCTCCGCTCCAGGCAGCTCCTGTGACGGTCACGTCAGCTCTGAGTCTGAGACTCCGAGTCCGATGTGACTGACTCAATGATGTCACTCGTTGCTAGACGCCAGGCGGCCCAGGCGCTAGCAACGAGTGCAGGGTTGCCAAGCCAACGGCGCAGCTCCACCCACCTCCAGGCTCCTCCTGGTCTGTCCTGCGTAATTACACATTAGAGTCTCTCTCTCTGTGCCGCTGATCGGCTGATGAGACAGAGAGAGACTCGGCAGAGCAGCGCTGCAGCCAAGTGAGGACCAGTGTGAGTCACCGCTGTTTCATCCGATCTAGCTGAAGATTTATGAAGATATTTAAAATGTGAATGGGCGGGGCCCCCTATTGGGCGGGGCCCATGGGCTTGAGCCCAGTCAAGCCCAATGGTAAGTCCGGCCCTGGTAATCAAGATACTAATCCGTACAGATACTATTCTAGTAATGGCGGTGATCAGTGACTTATACTGTGACTGTGATAGTGGCGCAGAAAATCTGGAGCTAACTGACACTGGCTGGGAGGGACACTAACTGACACTGATGTCTCTGATGACACTAATACAGTGATCAGTGATACTGTACACTGTAGTAATGACCCTGGCTGGGTGACAGGAATGATCAGTAGGCCAATCAACCGGTTAACTATGTGCCTAACAAGTGTATGCAATTGTATGGGGTTTATTTACTAAAGCTGAAGAGTGTAAAATCAGTATCACTTCTGCAGAAAAAACAATCATCTTCTAACCTCAGCTTGTTTAATTAAGCTTTAGCAAAAAAACCTGGAAGCTGATTGGTTTCTATGCAGAAGTGATTTTGCACTCTCCAGTTTTAGTAAAAAAAAACCCTGTGTGCTGCATTCACTCACAGATCATTTGGCTGGGTCTCTCCATGCTTTCAGTTCTAAATGGTAACTGATAGCAGGGAGAAATCCAGCCAGATCTGTGTGTTGTGTTTACCAACAGGAGGTTAAAGGCATTATAAAGCTTTTTACCTGCACCTTAAGTTTTTCACATGAATAAGATGTGCATTGATCATGTAGTTTCATTGTGTCATTTGTTGCCCTGTCCGCACAGCTTATAATGGATTAAATCTTGACATTCCTGTGTCAGAAGTTTCTCTTAGTGATCAAACATGAACAGGTTAGTGCATGACCTCTGTCTGTAGTGTGAGAACTGACATTTCCTGTGAAGAAACTTAATATACCACTAGCCCTGGAACTTTACGTCTAATGCTGGTGCAGATGAGAGCTAAACAGTAATTAGATCTAAAACAGACACAAACAGGCAGAGTAAGAAGTTGCTTGGCCCTAGGGACAAGCTAGCCTAATGAATACATGGACATAGGGGAACTGATCAGTTATAACACTACAAACTGTAGCCACAACATTAATATTCCAATCAGCGGCGGCTAATCCATGCGCCCAGCCCCTAATTTACATGCAGGGTGCTGGATGTATGGATTCCAATAGGATTTTTTTTTTTTTAGAAGCACATGGTTAGAGCCTGAGGCTCTAATTGGCTTAAAAAAAAGGTGGGCTCGGGGCGGAGAGGACTGCGTCCCAAGCCCACCCACTTGTGTGACAATAGTAAATTAATATCCGCTATTGTCTTTCTCCTTCTCCTACCGGCCAGTCCCGGCTCAGGAAGTGGGTCCTGAGACCCAATTGGCCGAGAGGAGAAGCGATCCTATTGCATTGCTTCTCCCTCCACCGAGGAGGAGGAGGGAGGAGACACAGGGAAAGCCGTACCACCATGAAGCCAAGGGGATGGGAGATGGGGTTGGCGGATGGATTGCCCCCCCTCCAGAAATATACAACTGATTCCAATTATTATACATATAAATATTATTACAGCCCATCATCACAAGGTAAGGCAAACAAACAGCACAGGGAATATGCATAATTACACCAATACCTAATTAAAACAGGGAACGTGTACAATGCCTTTAAATAAGTGGAACATATTTTAGATCATTACCCTGAATAGTAGAATGCAGCAAAGTTTAAATTTTGAATGGGATATTGTATATTATGAGCAATGTTTTCCTCTTCACCTTCTCCTTCTTTTTGTTTGTATATAAATCTCTACCCATTTTCATTACTTTCATCTCTATGACTAAGCCCTAAGTTGGGGGTAAAACACAGAGAAAAGCTGGCCATATATTGTTGAATTCGATTAGTGGGTGGCTCTGGTGACCATATCCCATCCAACATCCTTTGATTAAATCGAAAATCGAAGTAGCCGGGTGGAAAATTGCCGGACAAACAGCGGCTGCATTCAATCGGCTGAAGCTATTGTAGATTGACAGCTGGCACCATCATCTGTCAATACAATAGCCCAGCAAGGAGATTCAGCTATCTGCGCTGTGTAGCGTGGATTAAGGAATCTGCATTCTTTTTTTTTTTTTAGTTCAGCCACTACACACAATGAAAAAAATGTAATAGTGTATTTCCAGCTAAAGAGTGGAATTTGATGGGCAATACTAGCTGTTCCTTTCAATAAAGTTTTATTGATTGCTGACACATGCAGTAGTCCAGCTTGCCTTTGTGTAATTACCATTATCTGTGTCTCAATGCCAAAGTTTCATCTGGAAAATACTTCTTTCTGAAGCATCACTTCTGCTATGTGTAACCTTCTCTTCTGTGTGAAGAAGCTGTAGAACACATCTTGCAGCTCTCATTTTGGGGTTGACTAACTCAACAGATTGTAATTCCCAAGAATAATGTATATAGTAACCTGGTCATTAATATATTCACTTTTTCTAGATGAAGACACCATTCACTGAAGAACTGGAAAGGAAAACTGAGGAAATTGAGTTGATGAGGATAGATCTTCAGATGCTGGAAACAGAGCGAGTTCGTCTATCTCTGATTGAGGAGAAGCTTCTTGATGTTCTACAGCTTCTTCAGCAACTACGTGACCTGGTAAGAGACAACTCAGTGGGGCTGATTTACTGAAGACATACTGACTATTTACTTTGCAAGAAGTTGCACTTTGCAAGGGAATATTCCCCCAGGCTTGATGAATGTGGTGAAATTTCACTTTTTAAAGAATACCCAGTCACATGCAAGGAAAATAAAAGAACAGCATTTTTGCTTGCACATGATTGGATGATGGACATCAGAAGAGCTTCACTGCATCCACTAAGTTCTGCAGAGAATTTTCCCGCAAAGTGCAACTTCCCTTGCTAAGTGAACAGCCCATTTGCCTTTAGTAAATCAACCCCAATGCGGTCTTTTAGTAGAGTAATAAAATACAGCTTACAGATTTAATATTAATTCTAGCATATTGCATGGTGTCTACTGTAGTTTACAAGATATAGGTTGTTCTTGGCAAAGCTGAGCTATAACCCAAAGTAAGGTCATGCTAGATCGACACTTTTCATTGATTTTCATTTGTTTAAATATTTGACCCACAGTTGCGGTATTTTAATACAGATAACCTCTTATAAAAATAAAAAAAGGCAACATTCAAGAGGTGGTGAGATCACCTCCTGAATGCCTACCATTCACTGCTATACCACCCTGTTAAAGGAGAAGTATGGCCAAAACTCATTTGGCCATACTTCTTCTATGGGTCATCGGAGTGCACTTAGTTCCGTACTCATGTGACTCATATTCAGCCGGCAGCGGGCTAAAGTCCGCTGTTGGCTGATGTGTCACTCAGCCGCTCCAGGCTCCAAAGAGATCCACCCAGATGCCTGGGCCGGTAGCTGGCTCAGCCTCTCAGTGGTGAGATCACCTCCTGAATGCCTACCGATCACTGCTATACCACCCTGTTAAAGGAAAAGTATGGTCAAAACTCCTTTGGCCATACCTCTTCTATGGGTCATCAGAGTGCACTTAGTTCTGCACTCATATGACTCATATTCAGCCAGCAGCGGGCTAAATTCCGCTGTTCGCTGATGTGTCACTAAGCCGCTCCAGGCTCCGAAGAGATCCACCCAGATGCCTGAGCCGGTATCTGGCTCAGCCTCTCAGCAAGTCCCTGGGAAACTAAGCCAGCCACTTCTGCCTCTCCACAGCCCGGAGCTCCAGTGAGCACTGGAGAGGCAGAGCAAGAGTCGAGGATTGACTGTCATCGGCTCTCTGTTCACTGAACATCAAGAACTGAACAATTAGCAGCCTTTGCTTGGTCAGTTCTCAGTCTAGAGGTGGCAGGGGACAGATGCAGCATCGGACCAATGCTGTATCCAAGGCGAGTATAAATGTTTGTTTTGTTTAAATCTCAAATTTCTCTTCCAAACGCAATTTACTGTGGATCGCTTTTCAGAGGGTGGTACATACTGCTGTCAATGTGAAAGAGCCCTGCCTGTCTAGCGAAACTGTTGTCACCAAGGTTTGTTTAGGGTAAGTCACGCTAACGGAGGACTGAATAGCATTGAAAACCTTACAGTGGTTCAAACTGTACCCAATTATTTCCAAAAACAAATCGAAAGTTTTGGCTAAACGGTACGCTTCAAACCTACCACTGCAGATCACTGTATGTAAAATCATAGCTGTAGTACAGCAATGAAAGAAATGTTTTGAAAACTTCTCCTTTTATGACCTTGACTTAAACTTCGACATCGAGCTGTTAGCGTCTTATGGATTTCATCATTTCTCATCAAGAATTATTTAAATTTCTGGACTGGAGCCAGTGGCGGCTGGTGAAGTTTTAGGATAGGGGGGCGCCAGACCCCGTCCTTCCTTTTTGACCCCTCCCACTTGGTGAAAATGGGCGTGGTTTCAGAAAAATATTGGGCGTGGCTCTAAGATGTGTGGTTAGCATCCGAGATGAATGAGGGATGGAGGGAGAGAGGGATGGAGGGACAGCAGACCCAGATCCTACACAACAATAGAAATATGTGCATTCTAGAAAGTTTAACAATCAGCAGATAAAGATATTCCAAACACCTGGTGTTAGCACTTCAATCATCCCGGCACCATGGTTGTTATGGTGTCAGGATAATTGACGCGCATTATTTCTATTATTACATTGTAATATAAAATGAAATCATTCAACTCACCATAATGCAGAATCAGTGGGAGCCCTGTGCGTGTCACTAGCCACGTCACCTGCCACCAGATGCCATCAGGTGTCCCCAGCAGAGTCTGTCCTTACATGCAGCCTGTGTCACACAAAATGCAGCCTGTGTCACACAAAATGCAGCCTATGTCCCACCAAATGCAGCCTGTGTCCACCAAATGCAGCCTGTGTCCCACCCAATGCAGCCTGTGTCCCACCAAATACAGCCTGTGTCCCACCAAATACAGCCAGCCTGTGTCCCCCAAATGCAGTCTGTGTCTTACCAAATGCAGCCTGTGTCCCACCAAATGCAGCCTGTGTCCTCCAAATGCAGCACTGCCAGTGTCCCCCAATGCAGCCTTGCCTGTGTCCCCAAATGCAGCCTTGCCTGTGTCCCCCAAATGAAGCCTTGCCTGTGTCCCCCAATGCAGCCTGTGTCCACCAAATGCAGCCTGTGTCTCAACAAATGCAGCTTGTGTCTCACCAAATGCAGCCTGTGTCTCACCAAATGCAGCCTGTGTCCCCTAAATGCAGCCTTGCCTGTATCCACCAAATGCAGCCTTGCCTGTGTCCACCAAATGCAGCCTTGCCTGTGTCCCACCAAATGCAGCCTTGCCTGTGTCCCCCAAATGCAGCCTTGCCTGTGTCCCCCAAATGCAGCCTTGCCTGTGTCCCCCAAATGCAGCCTTGCCTGTGTCCCCCAATGCAGCCTTGCCTGTGTCCCCCAAATGCAGCCTTGCCTGTGTCCCCCAAATGCAGCCTTGCCTGTGTCCCAAAATGCAGCCTTGCCTGTGTCCCCCAAATGCAGCCTTGCCTGTGTCCCGAAATGCAGCCTTGCCTGTGTCCCCCAAATTCACCCTTGCCTGTGTCCCCCAAATGCAGCCTTGCCTGTGTCCCGAAATGCAGCCTTGTCTGTGTCCCCCAATGCAGCCTTGCTTGTGTCCCCCAATGCAGCCTTGCCTGTGTCCCCCAATGCAGCCTTGCCTGTGTCCCCCAAATGCAGCCTTGCCTGTGTCCCCCAATGCAGCCTTGCCTGTGTCCCCCAATGCAGCCTTGCCTGTGTCCCAAAATGCAGCCTTGCCTGTGTCCCCCAAATGCAGCCTTGCCTGTGTCCCCCAAATGCAGCCTTGCCTGTGTCCCCCAAATGCAGCCTTGCCTGTGTCCCCCAATGCAGCCTTGCCTGTGTCCCTCAAATGCACCCTTACCCGTGTCCCCCAAATGCACCCTTGCCTGTGTCCCCCAAATGCAGCCTTGTCTGTTTCCCGAAATGCAGCCTTGCCTGTGTCCCCCAATGCAGCCTTGCCTGTGTCCCCCAAATGCAGTCTTGCCTGTGTCCCCCAATGCAGCCTGTGCAGCCCCCCCCCCCCGTTCTCCGCGGCAGCACAGCGGTAGTGTACTAATTACCTTGCTGTTGTCCTCTCCAGCGGTGTCTTCTTCATACTTCCTGTTTCCTCTCTCCCGGCGCAATGGGAGAAAGAAAACAGGAAGTGACATCAAACTGAGATGTCAATCAAACCGCCTGGCGTAGTATCATATACTACGAACGCCGGACGGAAGCTACTCGTCGCTTCGGAAAGCGCCGCAAGGTGGGCTAAACGCCCACAAATGCAGTGCCACGTCTGCAATCTCGTGATTGCATAGACATGGCGCTTCCCATAAGTGCACTGTGTATCCGGCATCGCATTGTGTCCGGCGTCCACACACAGTGCACTTAAGGACCTTTTTTGTATTTTTTTTTTTAAAGGGCCAGTATTAAAAAAATTTGTTTTTTTTTTCTTTTTTTTTTACTTTTTGTTTTTTTTTTGTGACTGCCTAGAGGGGGGTGCCGCGCCCATGCACCCCCTATGAACAGACCGCCACTGACTGGAGCCTCTCACCTCTCAAGATGGAAATAAATATTTTCCTTTTAAATGTAGGTAATGACATGGAGCTAGGCTGGAGAATCCTAAAACAATGGCAGCCAATTTACTGCTGTACATGCTGTAAATAAAATGCTTATTTCTGTTAGATTCTGATTCAGAAAGCCTAATGGAAATGAGAGTTTACTTGCTGTGTCCTGCAAATTAAACTGTTTATATATTTCAGTTTGTATGCCGTCTTATAAGCATTCATAAAGATGCAGTCAATCTTTGTGTTGGCAAAACTACAAGTGCAGCCTGCTATAATAATAAATGCGTATCATTTTCTTATTTGTAGCTGTTTGTATAAATTTAGAAAACAAATAAGTTGCAGTGACGTGATTTGTGGATGCATTGTCCAGACTTCAGCAAATTAAAAAATAAACTCATATATCAAACAGTAAAGTGGATTTATAGGAGCTAGAATAAATCTTCAGTAGTAAGCCCAAGCTCAAGACAACCAAGGAATACATTTTTTTTTAAAATCCCTATTTTAAAATGTTACTAAACCCACACAACAGTCAAATGAATCTGTACAGTCAGATCCATAAATATTGGGACATCAACACAATTCTAATCTTTTTGGCTCTATACACCACCACAATGGATTTGAAATGAAACAAACAAGATGTGCTTTAACTGCAGACTTTCAGCTTTAATTTGAGGGTATTTACATCCAAATCAGGTGAATGGTGTAGGAATTACAACAGTTTGTGCCTCCCACTTTTTAAGGGACCAAAAGTAGTGGGACATATTAATAATCATCCATCAAACTTTCACTTTTTAATACTTGGTTGCAAATCCTTTGCAGTCAATTACAGCCTGAAGTCTGGAACACATAGACATCACCAGACGCTGGATTTCATCCCTGGTGATGCTCTGCCAGGCCTTTACTGCAACTTTCTTCAGTTTCTGCTTGTTCTTGGGCCATTTTCCCTTCAGTTTTGTCTTCAGCAAGTGAAATGCATGCTCAATCGGATTCAGGTCAGGTGATTAACTTGGCCATTGCATAACATTCCACTTCTTTCCCTTAAAAAACTCTTTGGTTGCTTTCGCAGTATGCTTCGGGTCATTGTCCATCTGCACTGTGAAGCGCCGTCCAATGAGTTCTGAAGCATTTTGCTGAATATGAGCAGATAATATTGCCAGAAACACTTCAGAATTCATCCTGCTACTTTTGTCAGCAGTCACATCATCAATAAATACAAGAGAACCAGTTCCATTGGCAGCCATACATGCCCACGCCATGACACTGCCACCACCATGCTTCACTAATGATGTGGTATGCTTTGGATCATGAGCAGTTCCTTTCCTTCTCCATACTCTTCTCTTCCCATCACTCTGGTACAAGTTGATCTTGGTCTCATCCATCCATAGGATGTTGTTCCAGAACTGTGAAGGCTTTTTTAGATGTTGTTTGGCAAACTCTAATCTGGCCTTCCAGTTTTTGAGGCTCACCAATGGTTTACATCTTGTGGTGAACCCGCTGTATCCACTCTGGTGAAGTCTTCTCTTGATTGTTGACTTTGACACACATACACCTACCTCCTGGAGAGTGTTCTTGATCTGGCCAACTGTTGTGAAGGGTGTTTTCTTCACCAGGGAAAGAATTCTTCGGTCATCCACCACATGATGGCTTGCTTCACTGATAGTGACAGGTCTTTGGATCTCATATTGAGAGTTGACAGCAACAGATTCCAAATGCAAATAGCACACTTGAAATGAACTCTAGACCCTTTTATCTGCTCCTTGTAAATGGGATAATGAGGGAATAACACACACCTGGCCATGGAACAACTGAGCAGCCAATTGTCCCATTACTTTTGGTCCCTTAAAAAGTGGGAGGCACATATACAAACTCTTGTAATCCCTACACCATTCACCTGATTTGGATGTAAATACCCTCAAATTAAAGCTGAAAGTCTGCAGTTAAAGCACATCTTGTTTGTTTCATTTCAAATCCATTGTGGTGGTGTATAGAGCCAAAAAGATTAGAATTGTGTTGATGTCCCAATATTTATGGACCTGACTGTATATACACAGTAAAGCATGCCTGTTATACTCACTGTGGAGCCCAAGTGGTTAATACTCTGCATTGTGTAAAAAAGGCTGTTTGATCCTGTCTTCTCTGATCCTCCTCTTCTTCCACTGACTCCAGAACATGTCCGGTTAAGACAGAGTTACTGAAGTCAGGCTGCACATGCTCAGTTTGATGTGTATTGCTAAAGAGTTTTTGTTTTTTCTTTGGAGGATGCATGTGATCGGCACAGGGCCAATCAGTACTGTCCAGACAGAGGGTCAGTGGTCCTGCAGCCTGATAGGACAATCATGGAAAAATGAAAACTCCTCCTACAAGCTTTAACCAGTCACTGATAAACTTCACAAGACTGCTATATACTGCTGATGAGAATAGTTATTTAGCAGTTTCTATTTACTAAAATAATTGCATTTCCATGTTCTTTGTACTGTGGGCGACCAGATTTAGTGAATTCATGGTCCTGGGTTTAGTAACACTTTTACGTATAAGCAGAACAGTTAGCCTATTCATTGCAAGTACCCAAATTAAAGAGTCACTAGGGCAACATTTTTTATTTTCATTTTGGATAGAATAAGGTAGGTTTATAACCGCTCTCGGGTTTTTTTTTTGGCATGTGTGTCCCATTGGGGAGATTTTCCCTCTCTTCCTGTCCCATAGCCAAAAATTGGAAGTGAGATGAAATCCCTCCAAAGTGAGGGAATCCCTGGTTGTCCCCAGGGTCACCAGAACTAGTGTCCCCATTTTGAGATTTCCCCTCTGTTCTTGTTACGATGTCAACCCAAAATTTGGGATTTTATTTTTCTTTCACTTTCGATGATAACAATAAACAGGGCAAATAGAGAGGATGGCTCTCCCTAACAGGGGCACAGACAGCAATGAAAACTGACAGTTGTTCTAATCCCTCTCCACTCTATCCATATACAAATAAAAAAATTAAAAAAAGACATTTGGTTTTTAGTGATGCTTTGAACAAGAATTCCAGGTATACAGTAGATATTTTATACATAGTTTCATTGGACCAGCTTGGACCATACCATACCTGGCCGGTCGCGCTGGAAGCTGGAAATCACTGAAGAAATTACTGCTACTTCTGTCACTGTGATCTCCACTTGCTTCCGGGTCCCGTGCCAAGCAGCTGCCCTGCTGCATTTTGCACACAGGAAGTCAGCCGCTTGGCTAAGGTGCAATTCAGAAAATGTTTTGCATTTTCTGAATGAATACAAACTATTTTCTGACTGGACAAGGTGGAGAGGCGGGGTGGTGATGTCACTCTCTCGACCTCTTCTGGTCGGAGAACACTTTGGAATTGATTTACTAAAGGCACGTAGAGTTTGCTTTGCAAGTGCAGTTGCTTTAGAGCAGTGGTGTCAACTGAATTTAATCAAGGGCCACATCAGCAGTATGGTTGCCTTCAAAGAACCGGTTGTATCTGGGGTGTGCTACGTACAGAGTGCAGAGTTCAGGAGTGTGATATGTACAGAGTGCAGAGTTCAGGGTGTGCTGTGTACAGAGTGCAGGGTTTAGGGGTGCTATGCACAGTGTGCAACCCCAATCCCCCAAAGCTTTCTTGCATCTCCCTACCTCCCTATGTAGGTGGCTCTGCCTCACCTTGCAGGGAGATCGTTATCTCTCTCAGATTCTGGAGATCTGTCTCTGCCGTGAGTATGTACAGTAGACATGTACATTCATTTTCGTCTGAATGCATTTTCATCCGAATTTCAGGTATTTTTTCGTTATCGTTTTAACAAACGATAATGAAAGTGCAGAATCTGAAAAACTAAAGATCCGACATAAACAAATGCTTTATTTTCGTTTTCGTTGCTACAACAGTTCGATATAGATAGGAGATTCAACATGATGATGACAATAACAATATCTGTGTCCATCAAACCAGTGGTCAAATGTGCCTAACCTTAACTCTATTAGTCCAAGATTATTCTACATAGAGAGAAAAGATTCGACATAGAGAGAAAAGATTCGACGTAGGGGAGAAAAAATTCGACGTAGGGTAGAAAAGATTCGACGTAGGGGAGAAAAGATTCGACGTAGGGTAGAAAAGATTCGACGTAGGGGAGAAAAGATAAATAAAAATAATGATGATGATGAATGTTATTGGCTGATTGTAACCAAAGAGGAGGAGCAGTAAAATAGCTAGAACTAAGTACACACGTAGTTTGGCTTATGGTGTCTGTTGAAAATTCTAAGAAGATTCGACGGAGCAGGTAAACTATACGGCGTCTTACAGTTTAGCTGCCCCGTCGAATCTTCTTTGAACATTCGCCAGACACCATAAGCCTTCAATGACAGATTCGACCTTAATTTGGATTTTCGAACGAATGCAATTTTTAACGAAAAACAAAATAAATAAAAACGAATTTCGGGAGTAAATAAATACATTTATTTTTTGGACGAAAACGAAATTCCGAAACAAAATATTTCAGTGTGCACATGTTTAATGTACAGGGATCTGTTCGTACCAGCAGCTGCTGAGAGCAGAGCTGTCCCTTGTAAATACAGAAGGCTTCTGTGTTTACAAATGACAGCAGGGAGAAGGAGTGGAGGGTGAAAGCCATAAGTGGCTAAATGGAATTCCACCACATTTTGGCAGCAAAACTGGGAATGAGGGCCACATGACAAGGCCTGGTGGGCCGAATTTGGTCTGCGGGCCTTGTGTTCCACATATGTGCTCTAGAGCTTTGGACGTGCACGTGATGATGCTGAGGAGCTGGTCCCTGCATTGGTTTTGATGACGTTAGAGCAGTGGTCATCAACCCAGTCCTCAGGGCCCACTAACAGGCCAGGTTTGCAAAATAACTGAAATACATCACTGGTGATATCATTTGCTGCTCAGTGATTGCAGTATTCTAGTCTGCATCTCCCCAAGGTAATACATGAAACCTGGCCTGTTAGTGGGTCCTGAGGATAGGGTTGATGACCACTGCGTTAGAGGACATTTGACCATTGGAGCATAAGGAAGAAGAGCCTGCAGGGACTGGTCTAGTAGCACAGAGGAGCTTGTAGGAGCAGAGGGTTGAGTCAGTAAAAGTGCTTTACCAAGTCTCCAAGACATAAAAGAACAGTTAAACCTTCCAGTATGGGTGCCATTTCACTGCAAAAAAAAGGACTTTTAAGTTTCCTGGAGTTCAGCTTATATGTTAAACCAATCAATAAAATCCCATATAAACATTAACACGTTAATGTATGTCAGCAGCCGTTTTCAATCTTCCTAAATCTGCAGCTTTCATTAGAATAATCCTGCCATGTACATTCTTTTAGGTACTTACAGTTATTAAATGAAGACTGTCTTTTGTCTCCCAGTTGGGCTTCTAATTGGGACAGCAAGTGTCTCTTTCAAAACACATTAGGCAGGAATAGTCCGCTATTGTCCCTATCAAGGAATGATATGCAGCAGTTGCTGAAGTAATGTCATGCAAACAGAAAGAGGCTGCAGGAGATCAATAACAAGATGAAATAAAATTAAAGTCACTTTCATTTTATAACGCCAACATTGCAATTGAAATTTAAAAAATGTTTTTGACAATACAATATAAGCTTACTTGGAAAATTGCCTTTCACATTGTAAATTGCTTCCTGTCTGCTGGCCATCTCTTTCCACAACTTCCTGGATTCACTGTATGCTTTACAGCTTCTCCTCTACTTGTTCCTTTGTTTGTTTTTTGCCTCTAAATACTAAATATGCACCTTCCTGCCTGAAAGCAATGATGTACTGACTCCTGAAACTGCTGCTTCCACCTAGGGTTGCCACTTTTTCTTCAAGCCAAACCCAAACACTTTAGCGGCACACGGAAAAAAACATTTTTTTTAGCATACGCTGTAGAACTGTAACAGACCTGGGACACCTTTGGGCGCTCCAAAGAGAATAATGTGGCATGCATCGTGCCCCTCACCCCCCTATCAGGCCCCGTTCTGAGCCACATTGCTGTCTAAATATAGTGTCCAGGTTTCAGGCGAATAAATATGTGTGGTTCTCCAAAACGTACGTGTTCAAACTTCAAAATGATTTGGCTAGAAATAATTGAAATCCAATGTGGAAATGAATATATGATTTTACATTTGGACCACAGATACACTTGAAAACAGTATTGTATTTTAAAAAAGGCAATTATGAATTTTCTATGTCTTTGTCCTTGTGTTTTTGCTATTCAATATGACAACCCAATTAAAATATTGCACAGAAAAAAAGGCAATTATTTGCGATACAGTACTTTAGCAAATGTAATATTTCATTTTACATTTAATTTACATCTATTTAAGGTGTGGGAACAGTTACACAAATATTCTTTTTGTGTTTAACTTTTTTTTTCTAAAGCCAAGTTATTTTCACTGACCTTACCAAGGCTATGTAATTCACTCTAGCAGAAAAATAGAAGCATATTTGTTGTGCAGTTTTGAAGACAACAGCTGTTTTGCAACAGCTTTTCAACCTCTCTGTACTTCTGTATTTTAGAAATCTGTCTATTTAAATCAGACATTAGCACAGGGCAGCGGTGCCCTATTGATGTACCAGAGGCGATATGAAGCGCATATGTGCTGTCTCTGTGACTCACAGCCTGAACAAAGCCTCTGTTTATGTAGTTTTAGAGCTACGCATACAGTAATTTTATGCAGACCTAAAATCCTGCAGAGACAAGACAGAAAGGGATGTGATGAGCTCAAATAACCCAAAAGATAATTAGCAGCAAGTATAATGGAGATGACCAGGATTAGTGTTCAATCTGCTGATGAGTAAAGTGGAAAAAAATTGTGTCTGGATCTCTTAGCAGTGGTGTGGTGCTTAAGTTTCCATTTTTTAAACATTGAATAGCAGTGGGCTATGTATGTATGTATGTATGTCATGGCCACTGAGCAATCGTTCTAATAAAAGATTGTTACATAAATGTTCAAGTTCTCCTCAGGTGCCAATGAGGCAATCCAACCACTCCAACCACCTTAAGGTGGTGCTCCAATCCAAACTTTGGTTTTCCAGTTTTGGATACAACCAATAAAACCTCTGAGTGTTTTTACTGCTGTTTGTGTCCCGTTTATGAAGACCCACCCTCACTATTGGTCTTGGTGACCATTGTGACTAGCACAAAATTTTACAGTTGTCACCAGAACAGCTGTGAAGGGATATCTCTTCCAGCAAAAGCTATCAAAGGTGAGATTTCACTTAACGTCTGAAAAACGTCCTGTCTCTGGGACAGGAAGTGAGGCATAATCTCCAACAAGGGGAGCACGGGGGCAAGGAAAGCAATAAGGAACCAGACAGTTGCTAACCCTTTCATGCTCTATGAAAAATGTAAAAGGTTTGTTGGAAATTCACTTTAAGAAAGGAAAACAAACCACACAATGAAAAATTACATAAACGGCCATGGAATGAATCTATAGTTCATTTGACACCTAGTTTTTATTTTTTTGTCAAAAGAATTAAACGATAGGTTCACCTTTTACAAAAAATAATAAATGCATATTTTTTTACACAAAACAAAATGTGCATTTATTGTTATTTTTTCACTGCAGCCTGTAAGGCATTGCACCCGCGATCAGCAGATGTGTGGGCGGAGCCCCACACATCCGCACTGTTTTCAAATTGTGGTAGCAGGTGCGGGAGAGAAACCCTGCCCACTGTCACAGGGAGGAAGGATTGGGGCAGAGAGGAGGCAGGAGCTGGAACATGTTACATGTTCCACCCTAAATACGGAGGTAGGAGCATAACATGTTTCAAAGCTGAACTTAGACATTAAGTTATATGTACATAACTCCCCAAAAATGTAATTTCCTGATATGTAATTTGCTAAATGCTGTTGCCAGCTCTGTGCTTCTTTTTTTACATGTATTCCAGACCAATCTTAACTGATTTCCATAAAAAGTAATTTACAGAGCTCAATAGCTGATGCTCACATTTCACCCATAGTTGAATATTTCAGAATGTTCAGTGACTCTTGACTCCCTCTCCCATATCTCTCTGTGCTCTGTATGGCCTCCCTTCAGTGTTTCAATTAGAGCTGGACAATCTGAAAGGAAAAAGCTACTGCTGTAGTTTCACTCATGATGCTTTGCATGTTATGAGTGCACTCTGTGTGAAATGAGTACAGTGGAACCTTGGATTGCGAGTAACGCGGTTAACAAGCGTTTCGCAAAACGAGCACTGTATTTCTAAAAATCCTAACTCAGTTAGCGAGTGTTGTCTCGCAAAACGAGCAGGATTCAGGCCAAAAGCAGTGTGCAGTATTGCTTTTGGCCTGAGGTGGGGGGCGCCGGAGCCGAACAGCGCCGATCGTCTGCGTTCAGAAATGTACGGAAAGGCCTGAGGAAGGTTCGGCTGACCTCGGCAAACCTCGGAAAGGCTCGTGAACATTTGCTGAGGTCAGGCGAAGTGTGTTTGGGCCTTTTCGTCCGTTTCCAAGGCTCTCCGGCGCCCCCACCTCTGGCCGCATGCAGTATTGCATCCCATTGAAGTCAATGCGGAACAAATAATTTTCGCTTCCATTGACTTCAATGAGAAAACTCGCTTTGATATGCGAGTACTTTGGATTACGAGCATACTCCTGGAACGGACTATGCTCGTAATCCGAGGTTTCACTGTATTTGTAAAATAAATATATATAACGAGTAGAATTGTTGATCTCTCCTTCTAAAAATGTTACTTGTCTAGATGCGTTTTTGAGGCATTGGCTTCAATGCTTCCTGAATAACTGATGAGGAAAAAATTTAAGTTTCAAATCTTTTTAAAAAATTCTTTCTATGAAGTCTGCTGAAAATGATGGGTTTGTCATCATTGTGTATCACGGCTTCCCCAGATAAACCTTAGCTTGGATTCTGACAGGCACAGATAGATTTGCTCATTTCTACTTGCTTGTTCCAGGTCGGCTCATAAGATCCTGAAGCTGGAGACAAAAAATCAGGAAGTCAGCCTTCATTAGGACAAGATTCCCTTTAAAAAATCCCTCCCAGAGCAAAGTGCAGTCTATGGGGGTGTTCATCAATTGTCTGTCAGGCATACAACACAATGCTGGGGCTTCAACTATCTCCCACCAGCAACAAGAAAGCTTGGCCATTTTAAAGTCAACTTCTGGTGTTTCTGGATAGCTTTTCCATAATGTAGATTATTTATTTTATTATTATTATTATTATTTTTATACAAGAATGCAATTAACAATAGGAGTGGCTGCAACATTTGGACAATTAAACAGGGAAACAAAATAAAAGTAACAATGTACAGTTTGTTAGTACAGCTTGTTGACAAACTAACAATGCTGGGTCTAGAGGGGTATTGTGTAAGAAGCACTTGGATGGATGGCGGTCAGTCTAACAAGAGGTAGAGGAAAAGAGGGGTGAAAGAGGGGAGGCCTAAGTCAATAGATTATAAAATATAGTACAAGTTAAGTGGGGGGTAAGACTTCAATTGGAGGGTCATTGGTTAATAACCTAGTTTGGTACCAATGGGTATATTGGAAACATTGTACTTCCATAATGTAGATTAAACAAATCATGAGCTTTGTGGGAGGGGCAGAGGTGCAGACTATTGCAGGGAAATCTCACCAATCAGAGAGATAAAAAAGGCTGCAGGGGCATTGCTAGGAAAGACCTGGAGCACCTTGGCCGTGCTTTGATGTCATGCCTTCTTTGCCGGATATGCGGTGTCATATAGCATGGCGGCGCCTTGCCGACACTGTCTGTTCACCTGGCGACTGCCGGGAGGGATGTTTTGGGGTGAACGTTGAATGGCTTGTCCGTCCAATTGTTGGCGCCTCTCTCCCCAGGTGCACGCCTGCGTGACGTTGGTGGGCGTGTGGCAGCTGTGTCCTTATAGGCTCCATTCATGGGAGGTTGATTCACCTTGGTGGTTTTATCTACTCTCTATGCTTCACCTTTGTATCACTCTGGACTGGAAGTTTATGGTTCAGTTTCAGCTAATTTATTTTCTTTTCACCATTATTTTCATTTGGCAATTTTAGGTATCTGGTCTCTATCCAACTTCTCGCATGACTCTACTCTCCAACCTTCACTATTTATGTAACCTCCCTGCACATGCTTGGACCTCACTGACACTTCTTATTATAAAAACAATATTATTTGTCCTGCCCTTTACTAAGTGGGTCTCCAGTCTGTAGTGCCACACTCCTACCATATAGTTAGGTTTGTAAGTACTTTAGATTGTGGGGGCCTTTATGGGTTTAATCTTCATTCATACTTCTTATTATCAATCCCTTTCCTTGGCAGTGTCAGACCATACAGATGTCTCTACTATCATATATTACATAATTCAAGTCACATGCATGCTCCTGAAGATTGGATCAATCCATGAAACGCATAGAGCTGTATAATGCTGTGTCTCTACCTATTATACTTATTATTATACAAAAATTATATAATATCAACTGCTTACCTTATGTGATGATTTGTGTGTTTACTTGTGTGTATATGTATTAACTGCATTGATTCCATTATGTATCATGATTACCACTATGTACCAGAATACTGATACTATTATCATTATTAAATTATTTTTGTATACCTATGTGCTTCTGATTAATTTATAAGCATGGTAAAGATCACCTTTTTTGGTGCCAACAGGTCTATTAGGCCCAACAAACAGACTGCGATAGAAGGTCTTATGGTAATCATTGTGTTGATAGTGTATTTATATCTGCTAGTACATCGAACATTCCCCTCCCCCCAGACTGACAATGCTACTGTCCAAATCTGCCCCCTGTTCTCCTTCATCCAGCGTGGGGGCACTCTGATACTGGAGGTGTATTACTAGCCAGATCACCAAGTGAAAGCAGAGGGGAAAAAAGCCTAAAAAAGAAAACAAATGCGGCCACCACATCTAATGATCGGTAAGCTGCAATGTATTACATTTTTGGTTTTGGGTTAAAGTGGAGTTCCACCCAAAAATGGAACTTCCACTTTTTGGAATCCTCCCCCCCTCCGGTGTCACATTTGGCACCTTTCAGGGGGGAGGAGGGAGCAGATACCTGTCTAATACAGGTATTTGCTCCCACTTCCTGGCATAGATCACCGCGGAGCTTGCGGTGACCTACACCACTTCCGGCGCCTACGCTCTCCTCCACCTCTGTGTTCTGTGAGACACAGAACACTGCAGGGACCCGAGAGGACGCGCAGCGCGACTTGCGCATGCGCAGTAGGGAACCAGGAAGTGAAGCCACACGGCTTCACTTCCTTATTCCCTTTCCGAGGATGGCGGCGGCAGCAGCCAAGTGCCGAAGGATGGATCTGCTTCGGCTGCCGACACCGCGGGCTCCCTGGACAGGTAAGTGTCCATATATTAAAAGTCAGCAGCTGCAGTATTTGTAGCTGCTAGCTTTTAATATTTTTTTTTCAGCGGACCTCCGCTTTAAATACCACTTTAAGACTAAAATACAACCTAACATATAGAATGTGGAGGTGAAGGCTAAGTAGCTAATGGAGTGCAACAGTTGGCAATGGTTATTGCTTAACCTAGTGCAAATAGTGGAACTGTCAGAGGGATCAGGAGTATGTATGCAAAGCATAGCTTGTAAGTGAGTAAGTGTTGCCTTATGTTGGTGATGAGTGCCCCCTTAAAGCTATCCTGTCAAGTTAAAAAATAACCTGCCCAAAGTTTCCTGCAAGAGAAGAGCTCTTACAGTATATTCATCTGTTTGGAACCCGGAAGGGTTCTATGACAAAAAGGACTTACAGAGGCCAAAGCATTATAATGGAGGGGAGGTAGGAGACATTGGCCGCTGGAGAGTTGAGTGACCTAATGTGGTCAGTTTCTACATATTGGTTGTCAGTGATGAGTGTGCCCCCTTACCTTGCTGCACAATGTGTCCCCTTTACATTGCTTCTTAGTGTTTTCCCTATTATTGTTGCAGAGTGTGCTCCCTTGTGTTGCTGCTCCATGTGCCTCCGTTTGTTGCTGCACAGTATGCTTCCCCTTTTGTTGCTGCCCAATATGCCCCTTCTTTTGAGGCTGCTTAGTGTGCCCCCCCTTTTGTTGCTGCTCAATGTGCCTCCTTTTCTTGCTACTTCAGTGCGCCCCCCCCCCCCATAGTTGGCAGTAAGTGGCTGCACCTTTAATGTCTACCTCAGAGGTCTGCAGAGGCCCCACATTGCTTTCTTCCAACTCTGGCATCTCTTACAGACATCAAAACTGTAGATGCATGGATAGCCCTCCACCCAGTGCTACCTGCATAGAGCAGAACAAGTCAGTCAGCGTATCTGCTTAATGAGGGATTTAGTGAAAACAATCGAATCTGCAAATAGCTCTAACATCCCTTCTAAACTATTCAGATCAAATTTGTTCAAACTGGTTCAATTGGCCAAGGCAGAAAATTATTGATAGTTTGCATCGATCAGCAACACCGAGATACTTTGCTCATAATTATAATCACATTTCAATCACTCAGATTATGAGATTACATTGTGGAATTGTAGATGCAATCGATAATTTACGATTGCATCCTATCTATCAAAATCCACTTTCCCATGTGTGGTATATCAAATGGGTTGTCGACTATAGATTAATTACTCCTATCAGAAGAGATCAACCGAAAAATAAATTGATCGTTTATCAAAGTGTGTATAGGCACCACAAAAATGGCTTGCTCTATTTGGTCATGGTAGGTGCCAGGAGCCTAACAATGCCTAAGAGACGCTAGTTTTAATTCAGCGTGCTTCATACATCATCCTCTATTCGTGCCTCATTCTTTTGCTTAGCACTAAAAAATGCGTTCTTGAATTGATCAATGACCACACAGGTAGCTGCTGCGGGTAGAATAATTTAATTTCCTTCTACAGTTAATTAAGTCATAATTCAAAGATGTAGATGTAGCTCACTCTCCAATGAGGTCCCACTGGTTTGCCCCAGGTTCTTATCCCAGATTAGGGTAGTAGCAGCCAGGCCCACAGAAACAGTCAGTTTCTGGCTCAATGAACAGTGCAGGGGCTGCCTTTTTGGAATCTATTGCTGGATATGGCTTAGGGAGCTGTTGGATACTCAGTGAACGCTGAGCAATAAATTGAGGATACTCCTCACTGTAATACTACTTCTCAGTACAGTTCCTCCAGCAGAGGCCAAAAAAAATGGACAACACCGAGGTGCCTCCAGTAATGTCCCAGGTCAGGAAAACACTAGTATTGATATGCTAGAGATAGCAGCAGCAACAGTCACTAGCTTAATGTGAAAGTTTTCTTTTATAAAGCAGAACAGCCCCGCCCAGTTCTGCCACAGCGGGGACCTCGATGAGCACAGGTAGAATCTTTAGCTGGGCTATCCAGAAGGGCAGCAGTCTTTCAGGCTGGGAACCTCTCCTACTATACAAGAACAAGCCTGCTCCAGACCCCAGACTATTTATGTGCTCTGCATCCACCTACTGGGCACACCTCCCCAGGGATTGGCTGACCCAAAAATATTCAGAGTACCCTTTTGACCCGCTCCACTCCTATGTTCTGGAGACGTTCAGAAGGTAGTAAGAAGCAATCAAGTCTGCGGCCTGTGAGACCCGATCAGTCCAAACAATCAGCAGCTGCTCCATTGATTACAGAAGAGCAAAAAAGCCTATCTAGGAGGGTGCTACATAAATCTAAAAAAAACCCCATGTATTCCAGTTATGAATCAATGATAAAATCATTAAACATATTTCACATGAAACCAACATAAGTACCGTACTTGAAACTTTTTTGATATCCGCTATCTCTAATCTCCTGCAAAGCAAGCTGGGAGAGTGCAGGCCAAAACCCTGAGTAAATTATGCACAGCGCATTTGCACATGTGAACATGCTTACAGGAGGAGAGAACAAAGGAATGATCTCATCAGTATACTGCAGTTCTCTTCATTGTCGAATCACAGGCTAGGGTGTGTTCTACACAACACCAGGCAGTATTACTTTTCTCCAGTATACTTTGACGGGAGGACCAGGCTGTGCTGTCTGGCAGGGGTATCTGGATCACAAAACAGAATTCTAGAATGTTCATGTGTATATTTTTCTTTCTATATAATAGGCATATGCAGGTTATTACCTAAAGTTCAGCTTTAAGACATGACTACAATGATAAAAAGTAGATGCTGCCGCCTTAGCTAAGATGAAGCTTCATCAAAATATGTCCACCGGCAATATAGAATAGCTTATTCCGTCCTTTTCTCATTATATTTTGTGTGTATGCTGCTGTGTAATATTCCAATAAATCAGTTCTGTATGAAAGGTAATGTTATCTGCATACATATAGAGATTTCCAGTTTTTTATGTCTAAATGATTGATCACTGACAGTTCACTTATTTTACCTCTCTTCATGTTTCTCTGCTCTTTACAGGAAATCTCCCAACAGGAATTGGGAAGGGTGTTACTGAACACCTTGGAGATATGCAGGGAACCCCAGCAAGGTATGAACATCATTATGCACTGGGATTGTTATCTGTTACAACCAAGTTATCACTATCTCATGGATTATTACATTTTAATGACTTAAAGTGTGTGTCCAGCCAAAACATTTTTTTCTTTGTTTTGTATAGCATTGGAAAGGATTATAACTTCTATCTGGGCCATAATTAAAGAGATTTCCCCTGCCTTCCTGGCTTGCTTACAATGTTTTATCAGACATGAAGGTTGGGAAAATCTGACATAGGGATGGATAGAATTAAATCACCCCATTTGTCTGGGGATGGAGGAGCATGTGACCCACTCCCCCTATTTTCTGTGATAGTGCTGGTGCATGGGAGTTGGTTCAGTGCTGTCACGTGGTTAGGGGATTACACAGTCAATGTTAAAAAAGAAAAGAGCATCAAATGATCATCTCAAACATCCAAAATTCTTTATTGCTAGTTATTCTTGACAACAGGAATGGCAAAAGACAGCCAACGTGTTTCGAGGGCCAAAAATCCCCTTCCTCGAGGCGTGGACAATATAGCAAAAAGGTATCTTTTGGACTCAAAGCAAAGGGATTGGTTATAACTCTCTGACAGTGGGAAGTATTAATGGGCCTCACTTGGCTTTGGCTATAGAGGCAGGCACAATTGCACATCAGTCCTTACTTCTTCAGGAACCATGAATCAGACCGAGACAGAAGTATAGTTAAATCACACTTGTTTAATAATAATAATAATAATAAGGTAAACAGAGTAAGCGTAGTCAAAACAAGCCAGAGTTCAGTAACCATATCGGGTAGTCAGCCAAGTAAATGTCAGAGAGCCAGAGATAAACGTAGTAGTACAGCAAGCAGGATCAGGAGCGAGAAGGAACGTCAGCCGAGCAAGTCTTCAACAGGAACGCAGGAGAAAGTCTCTGTGATGTTGACAAAGGTGAAGGCAGAGATCAAGTGAGCTGGGCGACTTTAAGTAGGCAGGACTGACGAGCAGAATCAACAGCTGGGTAACTGTGGAGAGAGATGGGAGCTGACAATTAGCCAACAGCTGAGCGGCCAGTTCAGAGAAGGAAGGGCTGAGCCCAGCCCTGACACTTCTGCCGGAGGGTTATATTTAGCAACTTTTGCTATGAGTCTACCTTGTCCAAACTTTGATGAGGAGAGATTTATAGCCCGAGAAACGCGTTGACTATCGTCTGGTGTTCTGTTGTCATGTGTAATTAATAATAAAGGATTTTGGTGCACAATTTTTTTTCCATTTTTCATGTCAACTTTTCAATTCAGATGATCCCCTTTTTTGGTGAGTCTCTTTGACTATGCTTTGTGGAGAGCTGCCAAAGTCAGACCATTAGGCATTACAAGGAATTCCTCATTCGGGGTAAAGGGTCTGTGTTCAGCACCTCACCTCCACCTTATATCTGATCTTACATAGGGTATTGTTTCCTGAATGGAGCAGTGGGGGAGTAAAGGAAAGGTGAGCATGTGCAGCTGTGGTGGACCTGTATGGGTAAAGAACAGGTTTGCGTTCACCGTTATAAAATAAAATGGAATTTGCACTTTAATTGGTGGACTTTTTTTAATTTTCAAGGCAGTCATCAAAGTTCTGTAGAGTGCTGACTCTAGAGCTTTAAAACAAGTTGCAGGATTCCTAGCATAGGAAGATGAATGAAATGAGAAACAGATGGAGAGATACATTTCTAGAGTTCTGGGGGCGCTCCAGATTCTGTGATTTTTAATTTCGAGGAATTAGGTCTGCCAGCTTGGCCATTTAAATCCACACGTGTAGTAAACACACATATGGCTCACATACATCACATTAATATATGTTTGCTGCTTGCTTTGCCACTGTTACCGTGCAAGCACATAACATTCATGTGTGCTGATTTGCTTTGTAGTCACGTGTAGTCACATGGCTGGCCAGTTTAAACATTTGACCTAGAAAGCCTATGAGGAAATCATGTCGGAGGAGCGGAGAGGTTACCAAGGCTACATTGGACAGAAGATATTTGTATGCAGTGTAGTTCAAAGATTATTCACAACGGGACTAGAATAATCTGTAATGCAGTCCAATATCTTTGGCTTTTATTGCCTAAATGGCATTGGGGATTTAAAGAGAGATCTCACACATGCAGCTGTCTAAATCACGTTATATATAAATTGATACAGCTGTTATGGAATTGGCATGCTGCTGGATGAAAAGAGAGAAGGTAGTAGTGTTATCCTTTTATGTCCTTCAGGCCCTGCTCACACTATTGTGCTGTGGTAATGCGCACATTACTGCATTGATGTGGTGCTATTCATTGAGACGCACCTATGCTACAGCGCAGCACCACCTGTGTTGTGCTGCCGAAAATAACGTATGTGCGCTTTAGTGTGTTAGGTAGCCCAGTTGAATGAATGGGCTTAAAAACAGAAAAAGTGCAGCGCTAAAATTATGTGAAAAAATTGCGACTAAGGAAAACTAAAGCAGAGTCCTATAAGCGTATCAACATGTGATCAATGGTGAAAAATTCATATGAGACATAGCCTAGTAAACAATGATATATAAACATATATAAACTGAACATAAAAAAAAGAGCACATATAAAAAATGCAAAAAGAAAAGTCCCATTAAAGTATTAGTCCATGAATGAACAAGGAAAAAGCACCCATCTGTGAAAATGCAAGGAACCAGAAGAAGAAAAAGGGATCATCCGTGTAGTTTTACACCCTAGGTGAGTATTATAATTCGCTTACCAGATGGCGATGACTGCTGTTATGGCAGTCTCGCCCAGCTCAGGGAAATCGGTCTCCCAAAAACCAAAAGCACAATACCAGAACAGCAGCTTAGCGGTGGATAATTCTTGGGAATATAAAACAGAAGGCTTCCATAGCGTAATATGTACAAATAGGGTAATTTATTATGGTAAAAAAAAGAATCGCACTTACAATGTTGTAGTCAGTTAAGAGCAGTGGAATATGGCATAGGATCAAATGGCTGTGTCTCCGTCTGTTCGACTTCACTTCCTATGTTCGATTGTTAGCCCAGCTGAAAACGTAATGACGTCACCGTCGCAGGCTCCTCCCTATGCGTTTCGTCACGATAGGACGTCGTCTGGGGATTGGCTAGGTGAATGAATGGGCTGTCCTAACTCAATGCGCATTAAAGCGTGGCTTAAAGGAGAAGTGCAGAATTAGAAAAAAAGACCATTCATACTCACCTAGGTGAATGCAGCATCGGTCTGATGCTGCATCTGCTCCCTGCTAACTCTACACTGGGAACTGAGTGAACAAAGACTGCTGATTACTCAGTTCTCTGGTCTGATCTGAGCACAGAGCAGTGACTCAGTTACTGCTCTGTGCTCTGCCCCTCCAGCACTCACTAGAGCGCTGGGCTGTGCAGGGGACACACTGAGAGGCTGATCTAGATGCTGATCAGGCATGTAGATGGATCCTGACATTATTGTCGAGATCCCTGTAGACTCTGGACCGACTTTGTGATGTCAGCAAACAGCAGGCTTTAGCCTGCTGTTTGCTGAATCTTGGTCGAGGGAGTGCAGAACCAAGTGCACTCCTGTGACCTACAGAAGAAGTAGGGCCAAAAGAGTTTTGGCCCTACTTCTTTTAAAACACTTGTGCTAACGAGAAACAACAGTGTGAACAGGGCCCTATAATCTAATACTGATTTATGATAGTAAAGTAAGAAGGGCGAAATATGCTTAGTTAGCCAGAGTAGCAGTTTTTACTGCCACTGGGTTCTCAGGGCTACACAGTTTTGGAGCTGGACCTGCATACACTATATTACCAAAAGTATTGGGACACCTGCCTTTACACGCACATGAACTTTAATGGTATCCCAGTCTTAGTCCGTAGGGTTCAATATTGAGTTGGCCCAGCTATAACAGCTTCAACTCTTCTGGGAAGGCCGTCCGCAAGGTTTAGGAGTGTGTCTATGGGAAAGTTTGACCATTCTTCCAAAAGTGCATTTGTGGGGTCCTGATGTGGACAAGAAGGCCTGGCTCGCAGTCTCCGCTCTAATTCATCCCAAAGGTGTTCTGACAGGTTTAAGTCAGAACTCTGTGCAGGTCAGTCAAGTTCCTCCACCCCAAACTTGCTCATCCATGTCTTTATGGACCTTGCTTTGTGCACTAGTCCAAATCATTTGGTGGAAGGGGGTTTACGGTGTGGGATTGTTTTTCAGAGGTTGGGCTTGGACCCTTAATTCCAGGGAAGGGAACTCTGAAGCCCCATACACACTATCAGATTTCTTGCTAATTTTTGTCTTCAGATTTACCAAAACCATGTAGTGCAAGGGCCTGCCTGATTGCATACAAATTGAAACTCCTAAGGTTTGACCTCATATTATATGGTTTTGATAAATCTGAAGGAAAAAAATCAGAGTAAAACCTGATAGTGTGTATGGGGCTTTAAGGCATCAGCATACCAAGACATTTTGGACAATTTCATGCTCCCAACTATGTGGGAACAGTTTGAGGATGGCCCCTTCCTGTTCCAACATGACTGCACACCAGTGCACAAAGCAAGGTCCATAAAGACATGGTATGCTGATCAGGGGCGGATCCAGAGTCTAGTCTCGGGAGGGGCACTGCCAGAAAATTCGTTTTTTTTGTGGGCAATTTATCGAGGAAATGGCTGGTGTTGGCGCTTCAATTATCCCAGCACCATGGTTGTTATTTCTATTAATATATTGTAATATAAAATTTAATGGTTCAACTCACCATATTGCAGAACCAGTGGGAGCCCTGAGCGTGTCACTTGCCACCGTCACCTGGCACACATTGTGGATTATCACTTGCCACGTCACCTTCCACATGTTGCAGATTGTCACTTGCCTGCCACCAGATGCGGATTGTCACCTGTCACATGTTGCGGATTGTCACTTGCCACGTCACCTTCCACACGTTGCAGATTGTCACTTGCCATGTTACTGGCCACACATTGCAGATTGTCACTTGCCACGTCACCTGCCACCAGATGCAGATTGTCACTTGCCACGTCACCGGCCACACATTGCGGATTGTCACTTGCCACGTCACCTGCCACCAGATGCGGATTGTCACTTGCCACGTCACCTGCCACACATTGCGGATTGTCACTTGCCTGCCACCAGATGCAGATTGTCACCTGCCACATGTTGCGGATTGTCACTTGCCACGTCACCTGCCACCAGATGTGGATTGTCATTTGCCACGTCACCTGCCACACCTTGCACATTGTCACTTGCCACGTCACCTGTCACACATTGCAGATTGTCACATCACCTGCCACCAGATGCAGATTGTCACTTGCCACACATTGAGGATTGTCACTTGCCACGTCACCTGACACCTTGCGGATTGTCACATAGCTGCTAAGGTGGTGTTTTGCTTGCCTCCTTTCAGATCAGGCAGCAGAGAGATAATGTAATCTCTGTGCTGCCCACACTGCCTGTACATTGAAGGCAGAAGTTACTGCAGGGATGCGGGGCAGTGAGAGATGATGTCATCTCTCTGCTCCCCTGCACGCCGGCTCGCTGATTGGCCAGCCGCCCCCACTCACACCACCTAGCCTGCTCTCACCCGCCCAAGCCGCCCGGTCCTCCAGCGGAGCCGCCCGCTCCCGCATCCGCTCGGGGAGCCGCCCGCTCCCTCATCCGCTCGGGGAGCCGCCCGCTCAGGGAGCCGCCCGCTCCCTCATCCGCTCGGGAAGCCGCCCGCTCCCGCACCCACTCGGGGAGCCGCCCGCTCCCGCACCCGCTCGGGGAGCCGCCCGATCCCTCATCCGCCCGCTCTCTCACCTGCCCGCCCGGCCCGCAACAAATTTCTTGGGGGTGGCAATTGCCCCGTTGCCCCCCCCTGGATCCGCCCCTGATGCTGATGCCTTAGGACTTCCCTTCACTGGAACTAAGGGGCCAAGCCCAACCCCTGAAAAACAACCCCACACCATAATTCCCCCTCCACCAAATGATTTGGACCAGTGCACAATGCAAGGTCCATAAAGACATGGATGAGTGAGTTTGGAGTGAGGGAACTTGACTGGCCTGCACAGAGTACTGACCTCAACCGGATAGAACACCTTTGGGATGAATTAGAGTGCAGACTGCGAGCCAGGCCTTCTTGTCCACATCAGTGCCTTACCCCACAAATGTGCTTCTGGAAGAATGCTCAAACATTCCCATAGACACACTCCTAAACCTTGTGGACAGCATTACCAGAAGAGTTGAAGCTGATATAGCTGCAAAGGATGGGCCAAATCAGTATTGAATCCTACAGACTAACTAAGACTGGGATGCCATTAAAGTTTGTGTGTGTGTGTGTAAAGGCAGGCGTACCAATACTTTTGGTAATATAGTGTATTTTCATCACAAAGGCCCATAACTCAGGAAGAGGTGAGTGTGCAGCAGGCATTAAATGTTCAGGTGGGTTTTATTCTAAAGCGGTATCCCAAAAGCAAACATTTATTACATTGCAGCTTACCAATTCTTTTTTTTAACAAATAAGCAGCTTACCAATTCTTAAATGTGATGGCTGCATTCGTTTTCTTTGTAGGTGTTTTTTCTTTTATTTTCCCCTGTGATCTGGCCAGTAAATATGTTGTTTTTCACAAGTTCTCCTTCAGTTAAAGCGGAGTTCCACCAAAAAGTGGAACTTCCGCTTTAAGCACTCCTCACCCCCTGACATGCCACATTTGGCATGTCATTTTTTTGGGGGGGGGAGTGTGTACCTTCTTTTTAGGCCCCTTTCACACTGGGGCGGTGGGGGCGTCGGAGGTACAACAGCGCTATTTTTAGCGCTGCTGTACCGTCGTTCTTGCAGCGGTTTTCGCCCGATAGCGGTTCGGTTTTAACCCCCGCTGGCGGCCGAAAAAGGGTTAAATCCGCTCGTACAGCGCGGCTATAGCCGCGGTATTGCCGTGGTATAGCCGCGCTGTCCCATTGATTTCACTGCTCCAAAGAAGCGGCTCGCAGGACTTTTTTTACCGTCCTGCGAGCGCACCGCTTCAGTGTGAAAGCCCTCGGGCTTTCACACTGAACAAACAGTGGATGCTGTTTTGGGGCGGTTTGCAGGCGGTATTTTTAGCGCAATACCGCCTGAAAACCGCCCCAGTGTGAAAGGGGCCTTAGTGCCACTTCCTCCTTCCTCTTTTTGGCCAACTAGGCGACTTCTCCTCTCGCCCTAGGTGGCCTCTCCCTGCCAGCAATCTTCTGGGACACGATACAGGTCCAAAAAGATTGGCTGGCCAATGGCAGAGCGCAGCACAACTCGCGCATGCACAGTGCGCACCCAGCCGTGAAGCTGTAAACTGTCACGGCTTGGTGGCCACAATTGCTATGATGGTGCCAAGAAGAGGAGAGGGAGAAGAGTGAGGCTCCAGGAGGCCGCATTGCTGGACCGTGGGACAGGTGAGTGTCTGTTTATTAAAAGTCAGCAGCTACACTTATTGTAGCTGCTGACTTTTAACAAACTAAAAAATGGGTGGAACTCCGCTTTAAGGGTGTTGAGACATACCATTTACCGCCTTGGGGGGGGGGGGGGGGGGGCTTACAATGATCAGCTTTTATTTATTCATGGAAAACCTTTATAGCCCCTAAAAAATGCTTGTGTAACTGCAGTGTGAGCTGCTATTTGACTTGAATATATTGATGTATCTAAGTTTGCTAGTACATATAACATTCCCCTCTCCCCAGATTAACAATGGTGATGTCCAAATGAGCCCCCTGTTCTCCTGTATCCAGAGTGGGGCATTCTAATACAGGAACTGTGTTAAAGACACAGGGAGGGAAAAAGGCTAAAAAGAGAAAATGAATGCAGCCACCATATCTAATGATTGGTAAGCTGCAATATATTACATTATTGGTTTTGGGTTAATACCGCTTTAAAATCAGTCCTACTTCAAAACAGCATATATCCTAATATTCCCGCATGTGCCAGTTCTATGCATTCTTAGACAGTCCATTGTAATTACGGTCACTGGAAAGAAATGATTTACACCCTCGATCCTCTTCCTACTGGAGGCAGCGGGAAAGAGCGGCTCAGAATGACAGCAAGAGGTCACAGCACTAAAAGCCCTACTTAATCTGTCACTGGGAAAATGATCCAAAATTCATGTCAAAGTATATTTTATGGACTTCCAGGCTTCACCAGGTACTGTTTTTTAAGAACTTTATATCAAAATAATGTCTTTGTTGAGAAAAGTCGGAATGGGATCTTTATTGTAATTTCAGCAGACTGAGGTTGCAAGTGAAATGCCAGGGATAATTTGTCACATTTTCCGCATTGTTCAAACCCTTTTATTTTCTAGGAAAGGAACATATTTATGAAGTCTTGGACACTTTGCGTCATGAACTGTCAGTCTGCGAGCTCCTCCAGAGCCAACAGGAGAATAAAGACAGCAAAGCGCAGTCCTTGGCCAACTCGCTAGTCATCTCTTGTTGAACAACAGCGCCACCTACAGCCCATTCATGAATGTACACACCTCTGAACTGGGCCTATCTTTTATCAGCTCCTTTTGAGTTTGCTGATAAGCACAGACCAGCTCTAATCCATCTGCCTCAAGCTGCTCTCCAGTATCTGAATCACACCATGTCAAAGCGATGCATTGTGGGTAGAGTCACATAAATAAGCTCATGAAACATTTTCATTTGTTGACACAGATAAAAATTATTTATATAGTCCTACCTGCAGGTGCTCCGTGTGGCTGGACAGAGCTCATCATTCAGCAGTTCAATAATAGTCATATGGGGAGCAGCATCAATTGGAATAATTTCCGGAATAAAATGAAAACACAGCAATAAAAATGACGGATTCCCCGGGCCAGGAGTGACAGTTTGCAGTATGGCAGCAAGGACGGCCTAGCTAATAAACGGACGGATCAACAGTTTATATGTTCGAGACTAATGTAGGGGATGATATATATACATGGTCTGACGAACAGATCAATAAATCTCACAAATTGCTCTGGTTGAGGTATAGGTGTAAAATCGGATTGATTAGGAGAAAAAATGAATGTGATGCTTTATTTTGAGCTATTGCTTGAATCTGTTTTTCATATGTGTTGTATTCTAGGATACACCATGAAGGGACATTGGAAGAACTGCAGTTTCCTGTAAACTGATGTCATGCTCTATTTTTTTTTATTAATACTGAACTCCAGGAGAACATTTAATAGAGTTGCAAAACATATAAAAGGGCAGTAGCTCTACCTGCAAAAAGATCTGTACAGTAAAACCTTGGATTGCATAATTCATTCCAAAAACATGCTTGTGATCCAAAACACTTAACTTATATCAAAGCAAATTTTATATCAAAGCAAATTTCCCCATAAGAAATAATGGAAACTCAGATGATTCGTTCCACAACCATTTATTCATAGGTCCTTCAGTTTATAGTCCATATAAAAAGATTATAGCAATGTGGTTGTGTAACCATAAAATGCCCATCCACAAATGGAAGCTTCCACAGGGGGATTAGAAGCAAAATCCAGCAGGAGTTACAGAGTATTAAAGAGAAGAGAGGTGCCTCTAAGTGTAGAAATATGTTGCTAAATGTTGTACCTTCATTAAATGTAACCATATTGCTACACTTAGAGGCGCCTCTCTTCTCTTTTATACTCAGTTTTGACGTGACGCTATATGTATATCAAGACATCGCTTGTATATCAAGTCAAAATTTATTTTAAAAGTTTGCTTGTCTAGCAAAATGCTCTTAAACCAAGTTACTCTCAAACCAAGGTTTTACTGTATTTCAGTCTATCTAGTTACGAGATTTACTCAGCTCTGCCATACAGCAGAAGCAGGTGACACCACTTTACAAGCTGATGTAAACGCAACTGGATAACATTTAGTTTGCTAAAGTACTGTGAATAATAAACACCCTAATATATCCTACCCTTAGAATAAAATAGTCCCAATTTGTTTCCTATAAAATACTATTTTTTATCCTTTTTGCATCTCACAGCCACTGATCTCCTCCAGGCACTTCTCGTCTACGTTAACTCACTCCAGCATTGGGTTGATTTACTAAAGACAAATGCACTGTGCGCTTTGCAAGAGCAGTTGCTCCAGAGCTTAGTAAACGAGGGAAAGCTCTGCTGACGTCCATCATCCAAGCATGTTCAAGCAAAAATACTGTTTTTTAAATTTTATTTATTTTTATATATTTTTCCTAGCACGCAGTGGTGTCACTAGGGGGTGGCTTTTGGGGCTATAGCCCCGAATCTGGGGCCCATAGCCCCGAGTCTCTGCAGGGGTCCCCGGGGGGGGCTCTCTGGGGACCCTGATTTAAGGGGGAGGCTCTCTGGGGACCCTGATTTAAGGGGGAGGCTCTCTGGGGACCCTGATTTAAGGGGGAGGCTCTCTGGGGACCCTGATTTAGGGGGCAGGCTCTCTGGGGACCCTGATGTAAGGGGGGGGCTCTCTGGGGATATATACGCACACACGTATATTATATACATGTGTATGCCCGCCCAAGCTTATGACTTTCTTTACTACGTTGCCATGGGCTCTAGCCCAAGATCTTTTGTAGACCTAGCAATGCCCCTGCTGGCACGTGATTGGGTATTTTTTGCAAAGTGACGCTTTACCTCATTTACTAGGCTCTGGAACTACTGCACATTGCAAAGTGCACAGTCTATTTGCCTTTAGTAAATCGACCCCATAATGTCTCTGGATCAGTTTCTTAATATTGACCAAGGTGGCCCATGTCTGTAAATAGTGTGATGGCATAGCTGCTTGTAGTCTAATAGAGTCACATATAACAGGTTGACAATGTAGAATACATGTGGGAGAGAGTTGTTGCCCCATAACAGGAAGTGACTGAACAAGGACCCTCCTGGCGGGATCACCAGGTATTATCATGTTGAAAGTTTCAGATTTAAAATGACTGAAACAACTTTTAAAATGACATTATTAAAGCTTATAGGAGATTTTAGTGACTGGGTTTAAATCTGCTTTAACCACTTCATCACTGCGATGCATTTCAAAATGGCAGAATGGAGGCCATGGTGTTCTGGGGTGCCATTTTAAAACAGCACCGTGTTTCCTTTGTGTGCCTGCGCCCTGTGGCTATGATCATGCTGTCATTAGATGGCACAGATGATAGGCGAAATGCACAGAACCAATTAGAGTGGCAGTTACTAACCAATCATAGTGATCACACAATATAAACAGTACTACTGTTTACATTGGAGAGCCCTCCCCTTACCTTATTTTATGAATAAATAATTAATCAGTGCAGGATAGACAGCAGCAGATTTTGTTAATTTGATTTATTGTAATGTGGGATCATTTTTTAACCCTTTAATCCCCTCCTGTACATGTCATCACCATGCTGCCTCTGTAGTGCCCTGTATATTAAATCATTCATATCCCTTATCCTGCATATTAACTTCCCAATCCCCACCCTGCCTATGTATATAACATGTTATGACCAGTATGCATTGTACCTAGTGCACCATTGCCAAGCTCCATGTTTTAACCACCTCAATCCCAGCATGCCATGTTTCTTTATTTCCAAAAATGGTGTCCAAAATTGAAATCACCTGGGGATCATTTTGGGGATGGTTGTACTATCCAGGCATTTTTAATTAATATGTTTTAAAACAGAAAGTAAGGAAAGCAAAAGTTTTGTTTTTTGCTATATAAAGGGAAAAAAAACAAACAAAACAGTATTTAGTAAATGTTATCAAAAGAAAACTTTTTTAAAAAAATATATCACATTTATTTGGGTCCAGTGTTGCACGAACAAGTATTTGCCAGTCAAACTATTACAACACTTAAAAAGCTCCTTGGTAATGAAGGAGTGTATACAGGCAGGTAGGGAATACAGTGGCAACATCTCCACATAAATTGTCTGCTGACTGGGCAGTGAAAGGGCAGCAGCAAGCTCATGATGCCATCCCTCTGTTCACTTTGTTCTCTGCTTCCTTGTCATCACATTTGCATGCAGCACACTTAAAGAGGAACTGCAGTCTGCTCACATAATTTGTAATAAAAACATCTTTGCCATTCTGAAGCTTCCCTCCAACCATTTTGCGTATTATTTTATGTATACTGTGAATCTGTACTTGCCAAATATACTGCAGAAATATCCCTCCACTGAGTCTGGCGGCAACCATTTTAACTGTGGGCAGCTGTTCACTTCCTGGATTTACACAGAGATGCACACCTCCAGCTCTGCAGCTCTCTTTGGCCCTTTTATGACTCATCCCCCCTCCCTTCCTGGCAAACTCTAACAAGAGTGAGAAAGAGTGCTGTGCATGATGTCATAAGCCTAGGCTAATGACCAGACAAGAAACAGAAAGTGGGCTGTATAAGGAATTTACTGGCAGAAGAAAAATGTTTTACTATCCAAAGTTAAAACAACAAGGGCAGAAGTAGTAATAGATGGAAAGTTGTAAAAATTACTAAAGTTCCGCTTTAATTAGCATCTAATAGTGTCTAATCCACCCTTTCTAACACTTATGCCCCGTACACACCATCGAAAATTCCGCCAGCAAAAGTCCGATGTGAGCTTTTTTTGTCGGAAATTCCGACCGTGTGTATGCTCCATCGGACTTTTGCTGGCGGAAATTCCGCCAGCAAAAGATTGAGAGCAGGTTCCCTAAAATTGGGTACTTTAACTGCTTTTAAAACAATACATTTAAAGTAGAAGTTCAGACTAGATCTAACTAGGCCACATGCACACTGGGCGTTTTTACAGCTGCTGTTTTTGGCTTCAGGCGTTTTTTTTTCCTACAGCTAGTAAAGTCCCCACCATGTTATCTTATTTGTCCATGCACACATAGGGGGTTATTTACTAAAGACAAATCCGCTTTCCACTGCAAGTGCACTTGAAAGTGCACTCGGAAGTGCAGTCGCTGTAGATCCGAGGGGGACACGCAAGGAAAATAAAAAACAGCATTTTAGCTTGCACATGATTGGATGATAAAATCAGCAGAGCTTATCCTCATTTCAGATCTTCCCCTCAGATCTACAGTGACTGCACTTCCAAGTGCACTTGTAGTGCACTTGTAGTGCAAAGTGGATTTGCCTTTAGTAACCCCCATAGGCTGTTATCAGCAGTTTTTGGCAGGGGCGTTTTCTGGCTGGAAAAAAACACAGAACTAATGGGTTTTGAGAGGATTGTTTCAGCTGTAAAAATGCCCTAATGCCCTGCACACACGATCACACATTCCGACAACAAAATCTAACGGATTTTTTCCGACGGATGTTGGCTCAAACTTATCTTGCATACACACGGTCACACAAAGTTGGTCGGAAATTCCGAACGTCAAGAACGCGGTGACGTACAACACGTATGATGAGCTGAGAAAAATGAAGTTCAATAGCCAGTGCTGCTCTTCTGCTTGATTCCGAGCATGCGTGGCACTTTGTGCGTCGGAATTGTCTACACACAATCGGAATTTACATGAACAGAGTTTGTTGCCGGAAAATTTTAGATCCAGCTCTCAAACTTTGTGTGTCAGAAATTCCGATGGAAAAAGTCCAATGGAGCCTACACACGGTCGGAATTTCCGACAACAAGCTCCAATCGCACATTTTCCTGCGGAAAGTCCGACCGTGTGTACAGGGCATAACTCTGAAAAAAGCTTAAAAACGCTGAAAAGCATGGCTATTTGGCATTTATCAGTGTTTTTGAGCCATAAGCTTTTGTGGGAGTATAATTTTGTTTAAAAAAGCTTAAAAAAAAGAAAAACGCTACCGCAAAAACGCTGAATAACTCATTCTGTAGCTACAGCTTTCTACAGCTAACGTTACTGGCTTTTTTATAACGTCCAGTGTGCATGAGGCCTAACTCCTATTCTAAATACCTTGTTTAAGGAAGACGCATATACTGTAGTTACCTATTCTCAGTGCGCTCCATTCCGTCACATGATCTCTCCAGTGGTGCTTTCAGGAGACAGGGACAGCAAAACAACAGACGTCCCATAGTAAGCCTATGGGTGACGTCTCCAATCAGGCGAGTCATCTGTTCAGATACAGAATACCTTATTAATCCCAAAGAGAGATTATTATGTTGGCGATTTCTCCTCTCATCTGAAGCCAACCGATGGGGAGATCACGTGACTGGACCGGAGCGCCCTAAGAATAGGCAAGTGTATAAATCTTCCTCCTACTATTAGTATAGGTGGGAGCAGATTTAAGCTTAGTTAGATCTAGACTTGAATTCCACTTTAATGATTTATTAATGAATACAGAATTGCATTAATTTGTGTTTAATATCTGCCTGGAGTCCATCTCTAATAGAGTAATGACATTTCTCTGATACAACAGTCTTTTCAGCATGTTTTGCCACAAGACATCTAGATGTTTATTTATATATAGCAGATGGTTTAATTATGTTTTATTGACTTTTTGATGATACAGAATTGGATATTTTCTTAAATGTTAATAAAGAACAATTCCTTCTTTTACTTGTCTGTGAAATTATTTCTAGTATTTATAATATTTTATTAAGATGTGCTTCAAATAGGACAGTCTAATAATATCTGGATTAGAACACCTGTCAGGTTTTTATTGCTGTCTGTTTGCCTGTTACGCAGATTCACCCTCTCTTTCTGTCCTGGTGACCATTTTCACTGTAGAGGAGAAATCTTCCAAAGGGGAAACCACTTCTGGTGACAGCCAGGGATTTCGTTTTAATTGTTATTTATTACAGGTACTTTTATAGCGCTGTCAATTTACGCAGCGCTTTATGCATATATATTGCAATATACCTTACAATCTAAGGTCCTATCAGCATGCCTTTTGGAGTGTGGGAGGAAACCCATGCAGGCACAGGGAGAACATGCAAACTCCAGGCAGGTAGTGCAATTGCATAGTTGCCAACAGTCCAGATTTTCCCGGGACAATCCTGATTTTGGACCCTCATCCCAATTTAAGCTTGTCCCGATTATTTTCCCGGGATTTTGCTTTTGTCCCGGGAAAATCGGGAATGTTTTTGGCTAAAAACGGCAGTGGCTACACAAAAATGGCCGCCGCCGCCACCATGAGTGTTGTTTCCCCTTGTGTTCAGTGCAGAGGGGCGGCTTCTCTCTTCAGTGTACAAACAGAAAATTCTATTGTACACTGAAGCCTATTGGCTGCAGGGATTGGCGACCCCTCCCCACTCTCCACTGAACACAAGGAAGTGATCAGCCTCCACCCGCCGCCGCCAACCCTCCACCCCCGTGTGTCCGACGAGTGGGGACACTGATGGAAGGACCGGGGCTATGCTGGCTGGGGACACTGATGGTCCTAACTCCCCCCTTTCACAAGTTTGGCCTAGGTCGACCCCACATCCTTACGCACAGCAGGTACCATCCTCTGGACACGGCTCTGCTGGGTATTGTAGTGTAGTGGGCTGTGTAGTGGATAGTGTAGTGTAGTAATCAGTGTAGTGTAGTGGTAATCAGTGTAGTGTAGTGGTAATCAGTGTAGTGTAGTGGTCAATGTGGACAGGTAGGTCAATGTACTGGTCAGTATAGGAATCAGGTAGGTCAGTGCAGTGGACAGGTAGGTAAGTGTAATGGTCAGTCTAGGAATCATGTAGGTCAGTGTAGTGGATAAGTAGGTCAGTGCAGTGGACAGGTAGGTAAGTGTAATGGTTAGTCTAGGAATCATGTAGGTCAGTGTATTGGATAGGTAGGTCAGTGTAGTGGTCAGTGCAGGAGTCAGACTGGTAAGTACTATTGTAGGAAGGGAAGGGACCCGGGAGTGCTAAAGCTCCATAGGTTAGGGGGCACAAATTTCTTGCCTTGTACTGGGCGCTGACAACCTACGCTACGCCACTGCCGCTGGGGGCCCTGATGTAAGAGATGGACTCTGCTGGGGGCACCTGATGTAAGGACAGACTCTGTTGGGGGCACCTGATGCAAGAACAGACTTTGCTGGGGCCACCTGATGCAAGGACGGACTCTGCTGGGGGCACCTGATTCAAGGACGGACGCTGCTGGGGGCACCTGATGCAAGGACGGACTCTGCTGGGGGCACCTGATGCAAGGACGGACTCTTCTGGGGGCACTTGATGCAAGAATGGACTCTGCTGGGGGCAACTGAAGCAAGGATGGACTCTGCTAGGGGCCCCTGATGCAAGGACGGACCCTGCTGGGGGCACCTGATGCAAGGACGGACTCTGCTGGGGAGGCACTTGATGCAAGGACGGACTCTGCTGGGGGGGCACTTTATGCAAGGACGGACTCTGCTGGGGAGACACCTGATGCAAGGATGGACTCTGCTGGGGGCACCTGATGGCATCTGGTGGCAGGCGACGTGGCAGGTGACACGCTCGGGGCTTCCACTGATTCTGCATTATGATGAGTTGAATGATTTCATTTTATATTACAATGTAATAATAAAAATAGTGCGCTTCAATCAACCTGACACCATAAAAACCATGGTGCCGGGATGATTGAAGCACTAACCCCAGGTGTTTGGAGTATCTTTATCTGCTGATTTGTTAAACTTTCTGGAATACACATATTTCTATTGTTCTTTCTTTCTTTCTTTCTTCCTCCATCCCTCATTCTTCTCATACTCTAACCACACACCCTTTTAGCCACGCCCATTTAAGCCATGCCCACTATTCTGTGTAAACCACGCCCATTTTACAGCACATTTTGCTATTTTGGCACGCCCACAAACAAATGCCCCGCCCCTAATTATAGCAAGGCTCCGCCTACATGCAAAAAAGTGTCCCCTACATATCTAAGGTAAGTATTTAGGGGGTGGGGGCGGAAAGAAAGTGGTAGAGCAGTGATGTTACCTCAGTACAATAAAATCCTCCCATCCTCTCTGTAACATAACAATATATGTCCCTGTGTGTTATATAAAAAAATCTGCAGATCTGCAGATATCAGAGTGTCTCCCGGCGCTCACGTAACTCCTTGGCTCTCTCTTCTCCTGACAGCTATAGCGAGAAGGGCCAAGTACTCCCGCTGACAACAGCCGGGAAGGAGAGGAGAGAGAGCCGAGAAGTCACATGAGCGCCGGGAGTCGGTCTGATATAGGTACTACAGATTGGCAGCTTTTTTATATAACACAGACACAGGGACACATATTGTTATGTTACAGAGGGGATGGGAGGATTTTATTTTAGTTATGATGGCAGCAGGAGGGGAGGGGCGGGCAATGACATGAAACAGATGGGGAGGGGAGAGGAGAGGAGGACAGAGAAGGACAGAGCAGGGCTGCAGATGACAGAGGCACGTAAACTGACCACAGAATCAGGGCTCAGTAACGGTCAGTTTACAGGGGGGTTATAGCCAGGCAGGATCAGCCAGGTA
Source organism: Aquarana catesbeiana (assembly GCF_042186555.1). Taxonomy (NCBI): domain Eukaryota; kingdom Metazoa; phylum Chordata; class Amphibia; order Anura; family Ranidae; genus Aquarana; species Aquarana catesbeiana. The sequence goes on along the minus strand of NC_133330.1, from coordinate 83,089,869 downwards.
GTTCAGGTGATACAGGGGGACAAATTACACAGCACACGCACTATGCTGTATCAGATACTTTAAGGAAACAAGATCTGTGTTTTTTTTGTTTTTTTGGGTTTTTTTTTTAGGGTAACAAACACTTGAAGGTAAAAAACATTTTACCTTTAGAACCACTTTAATAGGTCTGTGCCTCAAACGCTCTGCAGCAGTGTGCAATGCACTCAGTAGCAGCGCTGTGGGTCAGCATTTTTGTGAGGAAGCAACATACGTATCACGTACTCACTGCCTGTTAAGCACCCTTTGAAAGGCGCTCCACTGTGGATCGCTTTTTGGAGAGTCAGCAATAACCGCTACACCTTTAAACAACCAGAAAAGGAGACAAGGGCATGTGGCAGCCCTCCCCATTATAGTTATCATCCACACGTTTTTTTTTACCATCACCATTCATCTCATAAAAGCTTAAAGAGGTATTAAATCCAAAAGCAAACATTTTATTATATTGCAGCTTACCAATTCTTAGATGTGATGGCTAACTTGCAGATGTAGCAGTTACAGGAATGAGACAAACCATTTATCCCTGACACGGGTGCATACACTGATCAGTTTTTGTTTATGTAAAACCTTTATTCCAAAAGATTTTTAAAAAAATGTTTGCTGTAACTGGTTACTGGAGTTTAAAAAGAAAGATAAAAGATTGCGCTTAGGGGTCCTTCTAGGTATGCTGCCTCCCCTAATATAGCTCCCCTAGGGGGTCTATAAATACAAACTAATAACTGAAAAGGTTGCTTTCCTTGCTTTCCAATAAGCATGATTCGTCTGTCTCTCCTCTGTTTGCTACAGTTTCACATTACAAAGGCTAAAAAGTGTGGATGTAAACCTTTGGACGCTGGAGCTCCGAGAATCTCCTGTGCGAGACAGCTGATGAATATAAGATCTGTTGGGAAGTTCCCATCTCCGAGTCTATCACAGAGATCCATCAGATAACACCCGCAAGAAGGTGGGATATCCCAGTTCTTTGGACAAGATTGGTGGAACAACCGTGGTGGGCTTAAAGATAAGCGCATTACCCCCGTGGGGGTGAGGGGATCTGGTGAGTGGGGATGCTTGAGGGGGAGCACGAAGTCACAAGTGGAATTCCTGAAATCACTCACAGTCACTGTTTTTATGCTAATCACCATGAATGAAGATTCAATCTACTTGATGGATTATTAGTTATGCACAGGTGCACTAAGACCTGTTGGAACACTCGTACTCACTAATTGTGTTAATAACCCCAAGTGGGGTCTCTACATTTTTATGGACTACCATTAAGTATTTATGCACTTATTTTTTCTGTATATATATTTTTATTTTTTATATGGTTTCCAATTAAGATGTATGTGCCTTAATAAGGTTTATATAAGTGTGTATTATTTTATATATTCACCTCACTAATATATAGGAGTGGTAACTTGGAGCTATATTAACATAGTGTGCACCCAGAGATTTACACATTGGGGTATATTTACTAGTGGAAAACGCCAATTGAGTAAAGATAGCCATGTTTTTGGCAGGATCATCTTGCTTAATTGAATAACAGCTATACTTACCAGTCACGTATTGTAGCTCACTGAGTAATATATTTAACATATTTTATCACAGTTAAGTTTAGTTACACCACCATTTGGCACCCTTACTCAAACTAGGAAGCGCCACCACCCCCTTTTCAGTTATTAGGTTACTGGAGTTTGGTTTCAATTTGTTAGTGTATCTAAATCTGCTAATACATCTAACACTCCCCCTTTCCCAAGTCTGACAATGCTGCTATCTATTGTGCCACAATGCTCCTCTCCAACAATCCAACAGCAACGCAATATCTGAGCGGGGCCTAAAGAAAAGCAGTTTTATTTCTGTCTTTGTTGCTGATGGAGAGCTCCCCTCTAAATATGCAGAGGTGCCCTCACTTGGCCTGTGCACAAGATGTGAATTTAAGCGCCTCTCTATATGTAAATATATGGCATATTTCCTATTTACATTCAGCTCAGCGCTTTCTTCATTCAAGGGCTGCAACATCTCCCAGAACTGTAATTTGTTTATATATGATTGTAAATGTTCTTTATTTTGTGCATCTCATTTTCTATATGCAAGTAATTAGATTTTTCTCTGTTTATCAGCTCTGGGAATATTCTCGGATTATTAATAACGCTGCTCATTAATAAAACAGGTCTTAAGCAGAATTTTAAAAGCATTTAAACAGTCATGCAAACTGTAAAAGGCTTATATGCTTTAAAAAAGGTTTGCTGGTTGAGTCATGACAATGAAGAGATCGCTTTAAAGCAGTGGTATCCAAACTGTGGCCCCTTGCTTGCCTTTATCCGGCCATTGAGGCATTATTCCTGCCATGGACTTTAAAAATAGGGGGAAATTCCTGCCACTGACACCAACAATAGGGCATTATTCCTCCAACTGATACCAACAATTGGACATACTTCCTTCAACTGACACCAATAACTATTCCTAATACCAAAGATGGGGCATACACTTCCAGTTCCGGCGCCACACATAGAGGAGCGGGGAACAGCGGATCCGAGCACAGCTACATACAAAGTCTGCTTTCCAGTGCCCGTGACCGACTACCTCCCCCACACTCACTCAGGAAGTGGAATGGATGGACAGGTTCGTGGTTCATTGCTCCTCCATAGCACCCGCAGCCATCTGAGCTCTCCCCGCCAGGCTGACACACTTCCAATATGGCAGACAGAGCTGCAATCCCCACCATAATGGACACTGTACTCCACACGGCTGCGGCGCCTTTCCCACCCCAGGGCAGTATGCAGGACTGGCGCAAACAGTAGCAGCTGTCCTGTCCCCTACTATTACAGCTGCGGTGGATAGAGCCATAGCGGCAGGGATAACTCAGCTCAGGAAGGAGATGGGTGAACAAGCTAAACGGCTCTCTGTGCTGGAGCACCGCGTCTCAGACCTGGAGGATGATTTATAAAGCTCATATACATCTGAACAACAGTCAAAGCAAGCCCAACAATTCATCCTAGACAAACTAGATTACCTGAAAAACCGCTTGCGGCGCAATAACCTAAGGGTTATTGGTCTCCTGGAGTCCATAAACACAGAATCTCTCCAGGACATTTGCGCTACGCGTATCATGAGTGTCCTGGGCATAACAACACCATGCACAGTGGTGAGAGCCCACCGGCTGGGGGCCCCATCCAATGACAGAGACCTGTCATTGGATGGGGCCGCCAAGACCTGTCATATTTTGCTACCTGAATTACTCTGACAGAGTTAATATTCTCAGATCATTCAGAGATTCAAAGTCTCTGCAACTTGATGGCCGCAAGCTACTATGTTTTGCAGACTATTACATAGTTGGTAAGGTTGAAAAAAGTCCATCAAGTCCAACCTGTGTGTGTGCGGTTTTATGTCAATATTATTGAAATCATATCCCTCTCAAGTGTCTCTTCTCCAGAGAGAATAAGTTCAGTGCTTGTAACCTTTCCTCATAACTAAGATCCTCCAGTCCCTTTACTAGCTTTGTTGCCCTTCCCTGTACTCTCTCCATTTCCAGCACATGCTTCCTAAGGACTGGAGCCCAGAACTGGACGGCATACTCCATGCGCAGCCAGAACAGATTCTTGTAGAGTGGGAGAATTATCGCTTTATCTCTGGAGTTAATTCCCTTTTTTATGCATGCCAATATTCTATTCACAAGAAGTCTCTCGGAGACGCAAAGTCTTCCAACCTCTATGTGCTGCCCTCTTCCAGAAAGGGGTTAAATTCAGCTTGGAAGACCCGGCAGTACTCCGCTTCACAGACCCATCTGGTGGCTCCGAACCTTTCTCTCACCCTGAGGAAGCGATGCATTACCTGCAAACCTACCTCCATATCCCGATGGACACCTCTGCACCTTCAACCCCATCACCCCTGGCCGAACCAAGAGATCAATGCAGCCCGAGGAAGAACCTGGCCAAAAAACTCAGTCTTTCCAACTCTTCTGGTTGCAACAAAATATGTTAGAATATGACTCAGGACCTCTACCCTATTGGTTACCAGCTCAGACCGCGGCCTCTTAATGTTTAATGTTCATATTATATTGCAGCTAATGTTATTTTCATTGTAGCTGTTGTTCTCCTTAGGCACGCACAACCTTACCACAGAATGGCCACTCTGCTTCATCTAAGGGCAGTCAAGATCTCGCCTGCTCACCCTCCACCTCTTCATTATTTGGTTCTTCCCGGATGATGGCTTGCTTCGTGTTCCATGGGCGAGAACTAAGGAACCTCCCGGTAATGCTGTTCATGTGGGTCAACTAAACATGTGGAAAAAAGTCCAGGCTTCTCTGGGTATATTTCTGTTCTCTGTTTCCCAATCCTTTACTATCTGGTTCTCCAGTCCAAACCTCACTCTCTAAGACTCCAACACACCCCACTCAATCTCTGGAATAGTGATACCCTAGTCACATCTCTCATACAGCTCTTGATACACCCCTTCATGACTCCTAACATGCTAACAGGACCCCCAGAAATAAACAACACCCCATGAAAATAGTCTCCTGGAATGTCAAAGGGTTACACTCGCCCAATAAGCGTATGGCAGTTCTTCGCCATTTGAAACGCCTAAAAGCAGATATAGCACTGCTACTGGAAACGCACCTTACAGCATCTGACTTTGTTCGTATGCGCAAACTGTGGGTGGGACAGGTGTTCGGGTCACCAGCAGTGAAGGGCAAAGCAGGGGACTTTCTCCTGATTCACAAGAACCTACCCTGCGAAGGGATATCAGTTCAGGAACATAGCGAGGGACGAACTCTCACGGCTAGGATCAAAACATCTGCCCGTGAATGGGCTATATCCAATGTATACGTTCCTAGTTCCCATTCTAAACTCTGTCTCCATAAATTAATTTCAAGCCTAGCTCCTTATCCACAACTTCCTCTTCTGGTAGCTGGGGATTTTAACTCAGTTCTAGACAACAGGGAAGATAGATCCCCTGGTACACGTAATCCAGTCCCACCCCCTCAGAACTCCCCCACACCCCTGCAGCAATTTGCAGATGGCCTACAAGTAGTGGACCTCTGGGGATTGACACAACCAGAAGGTAGAGAATATACCTTCTTCTCTCCACCCCACAACTCGTTGTCCAGGATTGACTACACCTTCTTGAACCCCCCCTCCTCGGATACCCCTCTGACCCATGCATGCACGACTTAGTAATATTAGACCATGCACGATTTCGATAAACAAGGGTTAGTCACACAGAGCACCGCAATAACCCCAATCTGTTTTGGCAAAGGGGTCCTGTGGAGAAGGATCATCTCATATGCCTCTCACTACAAGAAAAAGGTCTCCAGAGAATATTGTGAGGCGACCACAGCCCTACACATTGGCTCAAGCCAATCTAACACAAGACAACTCGCCGATACACAGAGAAATGTGGCGAGCTGCAAAAGATCGATTTGATATGTGGGCAAAGGCACAGGAAAAAATGCACCAGTCTTGATCTTAGCTATGATAAATTTGGCAACAAATCAGGCAAACTCCTGGCCCGCATGTGCAAAGGCCCCAACACCTCTACACCTATAACTGCCCTAAAAGATGGCTCAGGAAACCTCACCACTTTACCTAAAAACATAAATCTAAACTTGGAACAATTCTATGCATCACTTTATGGTCACGATCCAATAGACAAAGCCACAGCATTGTCCTTTCTAGACAAAATCCCTCTTCTCACTATAGATAACACACTCTTATCTCAACTGAATGCCCTGATCTCCCTGACAGAGATCACCAGCGCAATCAAATCCCTAGCCCTGGGCAAAGCACCAGGCCCGGACAGGTAAACCTCATAGTTTTACAAACTCTCCATAAACACCATCCCACCCACTTTAACGACAGTCTACCAAGGGATCCTTGACGGGAACCACTATCCACCCTCAGGTCTTCCAGCTCATATTAAATTGATCCCTAAAAAGGGCAAGAACCCTACTGACCTAAGCTCCTATCGCCTGATCTCTCTTTTAAATTTGGACACGAAAATCTTATCCAAAATTCTGGCGAACAAACTAGCACCCATGCACCCATCATGCCTTCCCTCATTCACCCCATCACAACAGAGCTTCACCCAGGGAAGATCTGCCACATTAAACATCAGGAAAGTTCTAACAGTCCTGGAAATTGCCAGGGCCAATCCCTCTGATGAAACGGCTATAATCACACTTGATGCTGAAAAGGCATTTGACACTGTCAGTTTCCATAGGTTGCGATTGGTCCTGTCAAGATTCGGGTTCACATTCCATTCGTGTTCACATGCCCATTCCTACATCTCATTCATACTATGTACTCGACCCCCTCTGCGAATGTGATTGCTGCGGGCCTCATCTCTAATAGCATACACCTTCACAAAGGCACTCTACAAGGGTGCCCTCTCTACCCGCTTTTATTCAACTTAGAACTTGAACCGCTCTTCCGTTTTCTACTTTTCTATTCCAATCTCCATGGGGTTAAGGTTGGCTCCACAGAGCTTAATACTGCACTTTTTACAGATGACATTGATTTTTACATCAAACCCCACAGCAGACATGTCACATATCCAAGAGATCTTTACAACTTTCTGAGCCTGTTCAGGCCTGAGAATTAACTTCTCCGCTGGGCAGCTGACAAAAATTGTCTAAATCGCTAAAATCCACATTCATATCTGGGAATAAAAATGGACAAGATACCCTCCTTACTTTACCAACTCAATTTCTTCCCTGTCCTATCCAAAATCACGGCGGAGCTAGAAAGCTGGTCAGGCCTCCTTCTCTCTCTCTGTTCGGCAGGTGCCACCTATTCAAGTTGGTTAGTTTTTCAAAGATCCTCTACCCTCTCCAGATGATCCCTCATCTGCTAAAGCACAAAGATCTTCAGAATCTACAGAAGGCCCTATACATCTTCTTATGGAAGGGTTGTAAACCTCTTATTTCTCTACTGAAACCATACCTCCCTAAACATGAAGGGCAGCCAATCTTCCCAACATACGGCTCTATAACCTATCCTGTCTCCTGAGAGTGGGGTTGGATTGGATAACACAAACTTCCAGATATTCCAACTATGAGTGTGAGTCTCAAATGACAGGCTCCTGTGGCCTATCCGCGTTGCTGCACTGTGGAACCAGATCGATCCCCTCCCCATTGAAACACAACCTCCTTATCCAGGATACAGTGCTGGCCTGGGGAGAGATTGGAAAGAAACTGGAAATTTCCCCCCATATGACCCACCATCTTTCTATTGGCAGCCATCCTTTTTTTCCTCAGGCGCAGCAACATGCAGTGTTCTCCACATGGGCCGCGCATGGCTTGCTCGGGTTTGCTAAACTATTTAATACCTCATCAGGAAAACCCCTCCCCTATTCACAGATTCTACACCTGTTCAGGTTACTCACCCACCACATACTATACATCCACCAAGCTACCAGTTTTGCAGCCAATATATGCCCTCCTAGAAACTTACGCTTCAAAACCCCCCTCCTGGACACCTTCCTGGATTACCACTATCATAAAATTGCAGATCTGTATAAACCTCTGATCTCTCGCTTTACAAAACCAGTCCACTCCACCACTTCCATTACATGGAACAAGGATTTGCAATTTCCAGAGGCAATAACCCTCATCCTGGCAGGCTAAAATACCACATGTGCCTAACAATAATACAAAATCCTTCACCGAGCTTACATTCCTCTCCTATCTTCTAAAATCTTTCCAGATCGCTCAAACTGCCCTCTATGCAATGACCACAAACCCTCCCTCCTCCACAGGCTTTGGTCTTGCCCTCACATGCTTTGGGAACCAAGTTAAACAGTTTGTGACGATACGATAATCACTGGGCTTCACCCCACACCCCAACAAACATTTACACCCTACTATTTGGTTCGCTAGATATTCTTAACCAAGACCTGCCTAGGTCACAGAACAAAATCATACAATACCACAAAGCATGGTTATCTACATGGCTACTAGGAGAGCAATTCTCAAAAAGTGGACTTGTTCCCTCCCTCTCACCATTAAAAACTTAAAAATTGACTTTTTGAGTCTCCTCAGGATAGAGAAATTGAACTTGATCTTTCCAGTCCACAAAAAAAGTTTATTTTCATCACAAATGGACCCCATTTATGGTCAAAGCGTTATCAACCTCTGAACAACCCTTAATGACCTACCGCACACCAAGGAAGCTCTCAAACTCACCACAACAACCTTTTAAGCCCCATACACACTATCAGATTTTCTGCTGATTTTTGTCTTCAGATTTACCAAAACCATATAATATGAGGTCAAACCTTAGGAGTTTCAATTTGTATGCAATCAGGCAGGCCCTTGCACTACATGGTTTTGGTAAATCTGAAGACAAAAATCAGCAGAAAATCTGATAGTGTGTATGCGGCTTTAGGACTGTTGTCAAGGCCACACTATCATCTTCTCTGAAACATCCTTGGCATCTATTACTATGAAACTACCGACATGGAGATCATGCGGCTAATATCTATTACGCTTTAAGTTTAGGCCACACCAGCACAGGAATAATGGAATGTTACAGGAGGATGATGTGACAGGGATTGTGTTTTATGTTTCAGTACTCATGATTACGCATTTCTATTAGATTGTCCGAGCTCTCTGAGAGCTCTAGCTATGTAAACTCAGCTTGGGTTCACCCCCCCCCCCCATCTTTCTCTCTCTCTCCCCCCCCCCCCCACCTTATAGACGTCTTCACGCTGACTTGATTTACCCTTCTAATGATAAGACATGTACTGGTTAATCACATGCTGGCTTGTCTAATGTTTTGTCTATTGAAAATTCAAATAAATCTTCTTTAAAAAAAAAAAAAAAATAGAAAAAGAAAATAAGACTGGGCATGGTTTACTTCTATTGGGCACAGTTCGACCCCCCTCAAGTCTGAAGTAAACTGTAAAGTCTGAAGTAAACTGGCCCTTTGATTAGAAAGTTTAGAGAGACCCCTGCTTTAAAGGGTAACTCCACTTTCAAGGAAAAAAATAGTAATGTAATAATGTAGCATATACAATTGCTACACAAGCCATTTTGTAATGTAAGGTTATTAAAAATCGTCTTTCCATTTCAATCTTCTGCGCTGTAATTTTCTGTAAAATGTAATGTAATATGTGAACCTGGAGGCATCCTGTGCTGAAATGTCAGTTCCTCTTTGTGTGATTGGCTCACTGATTTTCTCAAAAGTTTGCACTATGATTTAAGTCAGAATTTAGGCATCCCTTGCAATGGGAATTGTAATTTTGGTGAGATACTCCCCAAGGGTTAAATACTAAAGGAATGCAGACACTGCAACATTTCTCATTAGAACACTGAAAGTTCACCAAGTGATAATATTAAACCAAATCCTCCAATTCAGAATCAGTTTCTAAAGCAAAAGGTGAAACACGCAGCCATGTCTACATTTGTTAAAAACCCTTCAATGTACATAGATCTTCACTTTCTTAACAAATATGAAGATGGCAAGATTTCAGAGAGCAAGAAAAATTTGTGATAGCCCAATTAAAGTCGAGGAAAAACTGACACATGGCAAATCTCAAGCTTCAGCGCTTCCATGAGGAGGGTAAGATACTAGGAAGATAGACGTAAGAGTAGTTTGCATAATCTACTCTCCTCTGTCCCACTCCCTGATAGTCCAGTTGTAGTTAAAAATGGAGCACAGATGAATCATTCAATTATTGGAGTCCTAAACAGTAGCTAGACATTGAATTCCTACGCCAATTATTGGCTGTATCTACAATTTACTAAAATAGTTGTAATCTTTAAATGTAGAGAATATCTAGAAAGGATAAATGTGGCTAAGCAGTACCCTAAAGTATTTTACTTAGCCTTGAATTTCTCCTGAGAAGTTGCAGTGCACTTCCTGACATTGCCTAGGTTCCCTTATTCTTGTCTTAAAGCTGCAAATCTACAATGTAAAAAAATCTAAGCCATATCCCACCCACTGCTGTTATTTGGTGATGTCACTACTGTGCTGCATATTGATCTTTTAATAAATTGCTGGTGAGGAAACTGTATCTGAGGATCTGCAGTGGAAGGAACTTCTTACTTCTACTTTATTCAACCTGATCCAGGTAAGTAGCAGAAATCAACTTCCTGCTCAGCTCCTGTGCCTCCTCCACTTTTTCTGAGGCTCTATGATATAGTCTCTCTCCTGCAATGTTGCTGTCTGTTGATCTGTGGCCCCTCCCCCTCTCCTGGTACCTCTTGATCATCTGTTCCAGCACTGCTGCCTGTGTGAGTGAAGTTGTGTTCTTTCCACCTCATCAGGGGGAAAGTTTTACATGAGGAAGCCAAGATGTTGTTTATCACACTAAAACCCAGTGCTAAACAAAGCACACTAAAGCTGGATACACACTATACAATTTTCTGTAGATTTTTCCCTTCGGGTTTACCAAAACCATATAATATGAGGTCAAACCTTAATGCCCCGTACACACGGTCGGATTTTCCGACGGAAAATGTGTGATAGGACCTTGTTGTCGGAAATTCCGACCGTGTGTGGGCTCCATCACACATTTTCTATCGGATTTTCCGACACACAAAGTTTGAGAGCAGGATATAAAATTTTCCGACAACAAAATCCGTTGTCGGAAATTCCGATCATGTGTACACAAATCCGACGGACAAAGTGCCACGCATGCTCAGAATAAATAAAGAGATGAAAGCTATTGGCCACTGCCCCGTTTATAGTCCCGACGTACGTGTTTTACGTCACCGCGTTCAGAACGATCGGACAATCTGTGATAATGCTACATATGACTTTTTTTTTTATAACTTTTTTTAAAAGTTACTTGTACTTTATTTAGCTCCTGTGTAGAGAGTGTTGCTAGGTAAACTGTTTTCTTGTTCATCTTTTACAGTTTATCATTTGGAGATGGATTAGAGAATTGCCATTGAACTGACTGAGGTGTTGCGTACCATATTTTGTGCTTATATAGCATTCAAGAAACAATGCTCAAGTCTTATGTTAGGAGAACTTCCAAAGTTCCCAGTCCCTGAACACTTGTTATCTTGTATCTCTGCAGCTTTAGCCAGAGAGGTCATGATTGATCTTCTAAGTTTGTGCATTGTGTCAGCACTTGTTAAAGGGGATTGTCACTTTACCCAGAGTTCTTGGATAGATAACTCTACAGCTGCCAGGAGTGTTCTCTTCTAGAGTGTATCCTTTTTATTGGAAGCCTTGTAGTTCATGGCTATGTATACATATTTACATAGCTAATTGTGTAGACATGACATACGCTTGTTGACTTTGGTCCACTTAATATGTAAAAGTCCTTTTAAAAAAACAGTAAAGAGGGCTAGTGGTAAAGTAGATTTAAAAACCTAACTTCATGCCAATTTGATTTTCTAAAGTGTTTATTTAGCGAAAAAAACAGCTTTTTTTTTTTTTAACTTTTAGAACAAATACCGTTTTCACAGTTTTTAATCCTTACTTACAACTCAGGGCTGTTGATCTCCTGCCAATTCCTCTCTACATGTACTCACTCCAGCATGAGCTGCACATCATTGGCTCCTGATAGTGACAACAGACCTTACCCTTACCTGCATATTGTATCTGTATAGCTATATATATATATATATATATATATATATATATAAATCAAAGGTGTTACAAGAGCCGGTGCAACCAGGAGCAGGAACCGGCAAAGGACTTGACCACTTGTGCAGTACACAATATTTCTTCTGTTTCATTGAGTGACATTGCATTGAATTGCAGGTTTTAAACAAGGGGCTTAACTTTAGTCCTAAAACAAAGATGGACACATTTGCATTAAAACAGGATCTTTATCGCTTTTACAGACAGGTTCGCTTTAAGGCTTTCTATTCCTCCAGACCTCCGGTGAACAATGTCAGTCTGCTGCCTATATCTGTTTCTAATTTAGATTTAAAAAATAAAAGTGGTTTTGTTCCCCCCACGTCTTGTGCAGCAGCTGAATTGTTCATCAGCAAGGTGGAAGAAGATATTGGTCTTTTTTTGCATAATGATAATGGGAGGGATCACTGTCATGCCTTCTTTAATAAGGCTTGTGATTTTCCTATTGACTCTTTGATTTAATTAGATTGCTCTATGCTGCCATCTAGTGACCATTTTGCATAACTGCGCTATATCTATTTCATGTAGTCATTTAGTATAGCTGGTTAGATTTGGTACATCGAAGCCTCCGTACTTTCAATCCCATCAGGCCTTGCATCAGCTTCCTCCACCATTTTCATCTTTTCTTACCATGGAAGCATACACATCTGCTGCTAAGCTCTATGTTAGCCATCCGGATCCATCTTCGGTATGTTTACTAATTGTATCTTCAGCTAGATAGATAGATAGGATGGCACTAATTGTATGATCTTTGTTAATTGCATTTTGTCTGTATCTGTTACAGTTTTACTCTATCTTGTATCAATAAAAGTTCAAAAGGATTCTGCGCCTACTGGAATGCATTGGTATGAGAGGAGTTAACAGTGTGCCCGAATACACCTCAGTCACGTGTAGTGAGGGGCATAACAGTAAAACGAAGGCTTCTAAGCACAGCTGGCATACAGAACAGCAGCAAAGCAAAGGCTTCTAAGCACAGCTATCATACAGAACGCCAGTAATACAGCAGTGTTATCAGCTTCCATATAGCCGGACACCATGTCACAGACAAAGTCAGAGCACTTCACAACAAGGTCAGAAGTTTACTCCATGAGCACAAGGAGGTCAGTGAAAAGCGAAACAATTGCCATTGCCCGTGCAAAGGCGGAATCTGCAAAAGTAAAAGCTGACTTTGCGGCAAAGGAGGCCAAAATAAAAGCTGCATTCGCCGAAAAAGAAATAAAAGCTGCATTTGCCGAGTTGCAACTTAAATTAGAAAAGTTACGTATGGAAACTGCATTGGAGGAACTAGCTGCAGAGAAGGAGTCAGCGGCTGCTGCGGCCGAGGCAGACATCTTAGAAGAACTTGCAAAGCCCACCAGTGAGCGGCTCAGCAACGTACTTGAAAGAAAATCCGTTCCTGACGACGGTACAGAGCGTACCTCAGAATATGTGCGGCGACACGCCGAACCAGACAACTGCCCACTTACAGCACCGAGAGCAGAATCAACCCCTGCCATTCACAGGCCTTACGTCAAGCAAGAAAGTAAACCCGCACTCAGTCAGTTTTCAGCACATTCTGCAGCCAGGCTATCAAAACACTACGTCACAGTTGACCAAATCGAAAACGAAGAACGACGGGTTAAAAGACACAGCGACTGTATCTCTGATGACCGCAAATACCCACCAAGTTCCTGGCACAACAGAGCGCCCCCTGGCTACTCACACAACGATCAAGGTATGTCAGATTTCTTCAAGTTCCTCGCACGACGTGAACTGTTAGCAAAGGGACTTGCAAAGTTTAACGATCGCCCTGAAAGTTATAGAGCATGGCGTTCGTCCTTCAGAAATGCAACTAGAGACCTTGAGCTAAATGCAAGTGAAGAAGCCGACCTCTTAGTCAATTGGCTGGGGAATGAGTCGTCAGAGCATGCAAGGAGAATCAGAGACATTAACATTAATTACCCAACCAGAGGGCTGAGCATGATATGGGAAAGGGTTGATGAATGTTACGGTTCCCCAGAAGTTATAGAAAACTCTCTTTTTAAAAGAATAGAGGACTTTCCCAGGATTCCTAACAAAGGCTACCAGAAGCTGAGAGAATTGAGTGACCTAGTGACAGAACTCCAAATAGCCAAAGCAGAAGGAGACTTGCCAGGCCTTGCCTTTCTAGACACAGCCCGTGGCGTTAACTCTATAGTGCAAAAGCTACCTTACAGCCTTCAAGAAACCTGGATTTCACGAGGCTCCAAATACAAGCAAAAGCACAACGTCCCCTTCCCACCATTCTCTTATTTTGTGGACTTTATTCGCTATCAAGCAAAGGTTAAAAATGATCCTAGTTTTGACATCTCATCATCTGACTCTGCTCCCCCTAGGTCAAGTAAGCCTGCTCTAACCCGCAACTTCAAAGACGCACCTGTTGCAGTACGCAAAACAAGTGTATCTCCAACACGGGATCCAAGCAGAGAGTGTCCTCTTCACAAGAAGCCTCATTCGTTGTCAAAGTGCAGAGGTTTTAGAGAAAAGACTCTCCAAGATCGCAGAACCTTCCTCAAGGAAAACAGACTTTGTTACAGGTGCTGCGCATCAACTTCTCACCTTGGGAAAGACTGTAAGGTGAGCATCAACTGCTCTGAGTGCAACAGCTCAGAGCACAACACAGCTCTACATCCAGGGCCAGCGCCATGGACTCTTACCCCCTCACCCACAGTGGAAGAGCACGGCGGGGAGCAACAAGACACAGTACCTCCTGTAGTTACACCCCGGTGCACCCAAGTCTGTGGAGAAGTTGTGTCTAACAAATCCTGCTCTAAGATTTGTCTTGTCACAGTTTACCCCACGGGTCGCAGAGAAAAAGCAGTGAAGCTATACGTGATCCTGGACGATCAAAGCAACAGATCACTCGCCAGCTCAGCCTTCTTTGACACTTTCAAAATCAAGGATGCCGGCTCTTCATACTTACTTAAGACTTGTACAGGGGTAAGTGAAGAAACTGGGAGAAGAGCCATTGGTTACCAAATCGAATCCTTTGATGGTCAGACAACCCTGCCTCTGCCAACTCTAATCGAGTGTAATCAGTTCCCAACGGACAGAGAGGAGATCCCTACACCAGAGGTGGCACTTCATCACGGACATCTGAAGGGCATAGCACATCTCATCCCTGAACTGGATGCCCAGGCCGAGATAGCGCTTCTCCTTGGGAGGGACATCATCAGAGTTCACAAGGTGAGAAAACAAATCAATGGTCCTCACAATTCCCCTTATGCCCAGAAACTAGATCTGGGATGGGTCATCATAGGCAACGTATGCCTAGGGAGTGTTCACAAACCAACCAGCGTGAACTCTCTCTTTACAAAGACACTAGAAGGTGGGCGTCCATCCCTATTTCAGCCTTGCACCAACAGATTCCTTGTAAGAGAGAAGCCTGCCAGTGTAATTCATTCCAACCCTTACACCGCTAATCTTCTTTGTCATGAAGACAGAGATCATTTAGGGTGCTCAGTTTTCCAAAGGACTAAAGAAGATCACAAAATTGGCCCATCTATTGAAGATCATATCTTCTTGGAGATAATGAGACAGGGATTCTACAAAACCAACGAAAACAGCTGGGTGGCACCCCTGCCTTTCAAAGCGCAGAGACCCCGTCTTGCTAACAACAGAGAACAAGCTTTGAAACGCTTTTCTTCCCTCAGATCCAATTTTCAAAGAAAAACAGAAATGAAAGGGCATTTCTTCTCATTCATGAGTAAGATGTTTGAGGATGACCATGCTGAGATAGCCCCACCTCTAAAAGACAATGAAGAGTGCTGGTACCTACCAATCTTCTGTGTCTACCACCCCAAGAAGCCAGGTAAAATCCAGGTAGTGTTTGACTCCAGCTCACGGCATCAAGGGGTCTCATTAAATGATGTCCTCCTAAAGGGACCAGATCTCAACAACACACTTCTTGGTGTTCTCATCAGATTCCGCAAAGAAGCAGTTGCCATAGTTGCAGACATTCAGCAAATGTTCCACAGCTTCCAAGTCAAGGAAGAACACAGGAACTTCTTGAGATTCCTATGGTTCAAAGACAATGACCCTACTAAAAACATTACAGAATACCGCATGAAAGTGCACGTTTTTGGTAACAGTCCATCTCCTGCTGTTGCCATCTATGGACTTAAGCTATCTGCCCAAGAAGGTGAGAAAGACGTTACACAGTTTATTGAAAGAGACTTTTATGTAGATGATGGTCTGAAATCACTTTCTTCACCTGAAGCTGCAATAAGTCTACTCAAGAGGACTCAAAGCACGCTTGCCTCTTCAAATCTCAGACTGCATAAGATAGCATCAAACAGCAAGGTCGTCATGGAGGCCTTCCCTTCCCAAGATTATGCCAGCGACTTCAAAGATCTGGACTTAGCTACAGACTCCCTTCCTATGCAACGCAGCCTAGGACTCAACTGGGACCTCAAGTCTGACACCCTTACCTTTCAGGTTGACCAAGAGACAAAGCCCTTCACACGGCGAGGTGTCTTATCCACCATCAACAGCCTGTATGATCCACTCAGGTTTGCAGCACCAATTACCATCCAAGGTAAGATTCTGCTTAGAGAGCTTACTGCAGACACATGTGATTGGGATTCTCCACTACCTCCTGAGAAAGAGACATTATGGGTAACATGGAGAGACTCTTTAAAGACTTTATCCAACCTACACGTACATAGACCATACACCCACTTTCCTCCCACAAGGGTTCAGTCTACAAAGTTATGTGTATTCTGCGATGCTTCAGTTAAAGCAATAGGAGCAGTAACCTACCTCAAGTCAGTAGACATCGAGGGCCAAGTTCATATTGGGTTTGTTATGGGCAAAGCCAAGCTAGCACCATGTCCTGAAACCACCATTCCAAGACTGGAACTGTGTGCTGCTGTACTAGCAGTAGAAATAGCAGAACTTATTACATCTGAGATGGATCTAGAACTTGAGTATACAGAGTTTTACACAGACAGCAAGGTAGTGTTGGGTTACATTTACAACGAAAGTAGGAGATTCTATGTCTATGTACACAACAGAGTCCTAAGAATCAGGAAGTCGACACAGCCCACCCAGTGGCATTATGTCTCAACTGATCATAACCCAGCAGATCATGCTACAAGGTCTGTACCAGCATCCCGTCTCAAAGACACTACATGGCTCACAGGACCACCCTTCCTGTACAAGTCAGCGCCTACCACTCCAGTAAGGGAGACATATGTACTGCTAGAAAATGAATCTGACTCAGATATCCATCCTCAGGTTTCCACACTACATACAACAATTTCTAACCAACTGTTGGGATCCAGGTGCTTCCACAAATTCTCCACTTGGAAGTCCTTACAAAGAGCTACTGCTTCAAAACTCACACATGAGACTCTGACAACCTTCATGGCTGAAGTATCAGCTGTAATGAATACCAGACCTTTGACATCTATACCTAATGATCCTGATGATCCTTTCTTGCTTACACCTTCCACTTTGCTCACTCAGAAAGTTGAGGTGATCACAGCTCCTCCAATCAATCTAGACACAAAGGACTTATACAGATGTCAATGGAAAAGAGTACAAATGTTAGCTGACACTTTTTGGAACAAGTGGAAGAAACAATACTTGTCTAATCTACAGACCAGGAACAAGTGGCAAGACAGCAAACCCAACTTACAGCCTGGCGCCATCGTTCTCATGAAAGACTCTCAATCGAGGAGAGACGAGTGGCCTTTGGTTCTGATAACCCAAGTGTTTCCCAGTGAAGATGGAAACGTCAGGAAAGTTGAGCTCAAAGTCATTAGGCAAGGCCAGCCTAAACTTTTCCTCAGACCTGTTTCTGAACTTATTTTGTTACTCTCCTCCGGAGTGCCATGATGTGTGGTATCCGTGGGAAACCAAGCGGGGAGTGTCATGCCTTCTTTAATAAGGCTTGTGATTTTCCTATTGACTCTTTGATTTAATTAGATTGCTCTATGCTGCCATCTAGTGACCATTTTGCATAACTGCGCTATATCTATTTCATGTAGTCATTTAGTATAGCTGGTTAGATTTGGTACATCGAAGCCTCCGTACTTTCAATCCCATCAGGCCTTGCATCAGCTTCCTCCACCATTTTCATCTTTTCTTACCATGGAAGCATACACATCTGCTGCTAAGCTCTACGTTAGCCATCTGGATCCATCTTCGGTATGTTTACTAATTGTATCTTCAGCTAGATAGATAGATAGGATGGCACTAATTGTATGATCTTTGTTAATTGCATTTTGTCTGTATCTGTTACAGTTTTACTCTATCTTGTATCAATAAAAGTTCAAAAGGATTCTGCGCCTACTGGAATGCATTGGTATGAGAGGAGTTAACAGTGTGCCCGAATACACCTCAGTCACGTGTAGTGAGGGGCATAACAATCACATACCAAATAATATGACACAAGAGGAAATTACAGCTCTTCCCACTCTGACCGCAGGTAAGAATATCACTATCAAGCCAGCAAAGGCTACAAAGGCAGCTCTATAGTGATAATGAACACCATACAATACGAAAGGGAAATTCACAGACAGTTGGCAGATCCTAAAGTGTATAAACGTCTGGAAACCAATCTCACATCACGTGTTTTAAATAGGATTAAAAAGGTTGTCGGCCAAGCAGTACAAAATAACATCATTGATGTCAATACACAAACTTATCTAATTTCAGAACACCCTGTAACACCAATTATGTATGTGCTCCCTAAGATACATAAAGATCCCATTAATCCCCCGGGTCGACCCATTGTGTCCAGCACTGCATCAGTGACTATGCCTTAGGCTAAGTATCTTGATAAATGTTTAACGCCTTTAATCACAAAGACTCGTTCATATATGAAGCCCCATACACACTATCAGATTTTCTGCTGATTTTTGTCTTCAGATTTACCAAAACCATGTAGTGCAAGGGCCTGCCTGATTGCATACAAATTGAAACTCCTAAGATTTGACCTCATATTATATGGTTTTGGTAAATCTGAAGACAAAAATCAGCAGAAAATCTGATAGTGTGTATGGGGCTTAAGGGACACTCAGGATTTCTTAAATAAAATCCAATCTCTCACTATTCCATGGTCACATGGGACGTCGCCAATCTATACATGGCGATCCCACATAGTATAGGTATAGAAGCCTGCAAACGTTTGTTAACCAATTCCAAAAAATACACCTCTGCCCAGATTTCGTTTCTTCTGGAATTACTAACTATTGTGTTAGAAGAAAATTTCTTCTTATTTAAGGATATTTATTATTTACAACTTGCCGGGGCAGCGATGGGTAGTAATGTAGCACCACCCTATGCTAACGCATTTATGGACATGATTGAGCAAACTTTCATATTTCATTGTATGTTATTCAGTGAGCACTATGCAGTTTGGTACAGGTTCATTGATGACGCCTTTGCTATATGGACTGGTGACTTGCATTCCCTGTCCTTGTTTAATCTTTATTTGAATTCATTAATACCTGGTTTGAGGTTTAACATGTCAGTGAACAGGGATGCTGTTCTATTCTTGGATACATTTTTATCCATTAAGGATGGACATATGAAAATGAAATAAAAAGTAGCGCATAAATGGTGCCAAAAGTCTTCAATCAAGAAAACAACTGAAAAAAACAAATGTCCACAAATGATAAACATAACAGTGAAAAAACTTGTAAGTCTCTCAATATAGGTGAATAAAATCCTGTTGGTGAGTGGGAAACAAATGACATGGAATGTCCCACTGAAAACCATGCGTGGATGCAGGGAGACAGAAGTTAAAACGCAGGTGAATCAACAAATCATCCCCAAGTTGTATCTCTCAACAACATGCGACTTGGTAAAGGTGGTGTGTAAGAAACTCTTACCAAATACTCTCATGCCCCAGTAGATGATCCATTGATCGAAAAGCTTCAAAAGGGCGCTTCCAGCATCCTCCTTGTTGCCCATTTTCGATTTTTTACTTTGTGATCACATTTTATTGTTACCTGGCATTTTTAGCAATAAAAATCCTATTTTTGCTCATCTACACTATGTGGAGCTTGTTTATTTTTTCTCCACATACTTACTGAGAGATTCAACCAGCCTTCACTCCAGCCTTTGCACGTGACGCATTGTTCCCTCTGATCCGCACCTTGGCCATCCTTTGGGAGGACCCACCTGGCGACCCCGGGAGATCCGCGCAGAGTTTGACCCAGAAGGTTCGCAGAGCTGTGATGTCTGTTCACTGGCCCTGAGAGGCAACCCGCTCGAGTGACTCCCTGTCGCTGACAAGGGAGTCCATCATATCTGGTAAGAGTTTCTTACACACCACCTTTACCAAGTCTCATGTTGTTGAGAGATACAACTTGGGGATGATTTGTTGATTCACCTGCGTTTTAACTTCTGTCTCCCTGCATCCACGCATGGTTTTCAGTGGGACATTCCATGTCATTTGTTTCCCACTCACCGACAGGATTTTATTCACCTATATTGAGAGACTTACAAGTTTTTTCACTGTTATGTTTATCATTTGTGGACATTTGTTTTTTTCAGTTGTTTTCTTGATTGAAGACTTTTGGCACCATTTATGCGCTACTTTTTATTTCATTTTCACATGTTTCTTTGGTTGTTGTCACCTTGTAAGTAGCTGCTCCGCACCATATTTTATTTCAATTTAGCGCAGTGTACACTTTTATTAAATTTGCACAGGATGGACATATAGTCAGTGATTTATACAGAAAACATACTGACAGCAATCAATTATTGTTATTTTCTAGTTTCCATCCCCTGGGGGTCTTTAAATCTATCCCCGTAGTCAATTCAAACGTGTAACTAGAATCACCAGTGAACCAGGGTTAAATTCTGACTTTGATTTGTATCTATTTCTGTGAACACTTAGTGAATTATTACATCTAATGAAAGATTACTCTAGCCAAAAGAGTTAAATTCTGACTTCGATTTTTATCTTTTTTCTTTGAACACCTGTAATGTTAGACTAAATGAGATGAAAAATAGGCTGCGACAATGAGGATATCCCACAGATTTAGTTCATTCTGAACGAATTAATATAAATCATACTCCTCCTACTAAAAGCTTGGGTCGCAGATTGCCTTTTATCGCTCAATATCACCCTTTTTCACGAAAGATCAATAATATTATCAACAAACATTGGTTCATCTTACATAATGGTTATCCTGCGGTTACTGAATTTAATAATCCCCCTTTACCGCCATATCGACGGGGAAGGACCATTCAAGATAAATTGGTCAAATCAAATCAATATTCCATATCAAACCCTTGAGTGACATTTTTAGGTCCTAAAAACACAGGCTCATGCCTCTCCTACATACAATGCTCAAATATGATTAGAGGTAAAAGTTTCTCTCACCCCCTTAGAGGTTATGACATTCCAATTAGAGAATATTATACCTGTCAGTCATCTTACGTTGTGTACATTATTAAATGTCCCTGCTGTCTTCTTTATGTAGGGGAGACCACACAGAAAGTTAAAGACCGGATTGCTTGGCACAAGTACTAAATTTGAGATAAATTTGTCAAACTTCCGCTAGCTAGACATTTTGTTGAACAAGGACACACAGTGTCAACAACTAAAATTTATGGTGATAGACGGTATTTCTAAAAACAGACGCGGGGGGGGGGGCACATGGGAGATAGGGAATTGGCTCTAAGGAAGAGAGAAGTCAGCTGGATACATCAGCTGGATACTCTCCAACCAAAAGGGTTAAATTATGACTTCGATTTGTATCTATTTCTTTGAACACTTAGTGCCGGTTCACACAGGGGTGGCACGACTTGCAGGTCGCCTCAGCGAGGCGACCTGCAAACGACTTCCGAGGCGACTTGCAAAACGACTTCTGCATAGAAGTCTATGCAAGTCGCCCCCAAAGTAGTACAGGAACCTTTTTCTAAGTCGGAGCGACTTGCGTCGCTCCTATTAGAACGGTTCCGTAGCACAGAACGGGAGGCGACTTGTCAGGCGACTAGGTCGCCTGACAAGTCGCCCCTGTGTGAACCGAGCCTTAGTGAATCATTACATCTAATGAAAGATCATATTTTACTGAATCTTCCAGATAGTCTATTGTATTGTTCACACTGCTTATCTATTTGTGTGTTGTTGATCGCGTGTGCGACTTTATACATATTATATGTGTGGGGTTGCATACGCGCACTGATACACACGGAGGATTTCACAGAGGTGGTTATTTTGTTATATCCATTGTTATTTTGTGATTCGTTTCATATTTTGTTTTAATATTTCTTACATTTTGATTTTTAGGTAATGGATTATTTGTTAATTTATTTTTAGGATTCCTGATAGTTATATCCTACAAGGTGTGAGCATTATTTACATGTCAGCCTGTGACCAATTGATTCCAAGATCACAGTAAATTCTAGTTTGATGATACACATGGATACTCTAATGCCGTGTACACTCGAACGGAATTTCTGACAGAAAAAGTCAGACGGGATCTTTTCATTGTATATTCCGATCGTGTGTATGCCCCATTGGACTTTTTACGTTGAAAATTCTGACGGACCTAGAAAGAGAACATGTTCTAAATCTTTCCAACGGAACCAATTCCTATCGGGAAAACCGCTCGTCTGTATGCTGTTCCGACGTACCAAAAATGACGCATGCTCTGAAGCAAGTACGAGACAGAAGCTATTGGCTACTGGCTATTGAACTTCCTTTTTCAATCCCGTCATACATGTTGTACGTCATCGCGTTCTGGGCGGTCGGACTTTGGTGTGACCGCGTGTATTCAAGACAGCTTGAGCGGAATTCCGTTGGAGAAACCTTCAGAGTTTATTCCGATGGAAAAACCGCTCGTGTGTACACAGCATAATCACTTGTTCACTTTGATTATTAATGAACTATATATGCTACTATGTTCATGATCATTGTATAGGCATGATTCGCTGAGGAAGGGCTTGATCTATAATAGTCCAAAACGTTTTTATATCATGTTTGCCTAAATACAAGGATGTCGTGTTGATGTCTTTTTGATGATTTTTTTTCTAAATAAAAGATATTTGTGCAGCAATCCCATTACAATTTTCTCTATATCACAGCCTGTGGGAGGGCTTGATTGCTAAGCACAATCTATTGTGGCTGATGTACACCTCACCCCTTGAATTTTATATATATATATATATATATATATATATATACATAAAATAGAGGCACATATGACAGGGTGACAAGGCATTTAAAAGACAGGGACAAAATGTCTTCACCCTGTAACAGGAAGTGTCTGAATGCAAACCTCCATGGCAGGATCTCTAGATAATATTATTTCAACCACTTTAGGACCACCCGCCCGCATTGTACTGCAAAAAGGAAGCTTTCATCATGTCAGATCCCAAAAAGTGTGGTTGCCACATCCCTATTAAACATTTAGGAAAAAGAGAGATCCCCTTCATTGGGACTTTAAAGGCAACATACACTTGGATAGTACAAAAATTTTATTAATTTTAAGTTTTTATGCATATTCAATTTTATTGAATATACATAAAAATCATATTCGATCAAATGATCGATGATTAGAAACCATCAAAAAGAGTTGATACAGAAAAAAATATACATACAAAAAAAGACAAAACAACACTTTACATGAACAGTGTGACAATGTAATAATACTCTCCAGTAAATAGTGATCCCCGGTACCCGACGCGTTTCTGGTTAAACACCTTCTTCAGGGGTATAGGATAGGAGTAAGTATAGTCACAATATGTTTTCAACTATAGAAAATAAAAAGGACATGTCATAATAGGTAAAAAGTAGACAGTAACATCTATATTAGCCATCATAAAATGGTCAGAACATTCAAAGAGGTATACATACCATGCAAAGTAATTCCGATAAAGGAAAAAATACGTGAAGCAACTGTACCAGAGGGGGCATAGGTGGGCGCCAAACAGGAAGCGGTAAATAGAACAAAATACGTTCCAGGTTGGATGTCTACCTCCTAGGTAGCAGAGACTGGATTCTGGCGGCTTTATGGGACTCACAATGAAAAAAGAGAAGGCACAGAAAACCAAAAATGAATCCAAAAAATAAAAAAAATAAAATAAAAATCCACAAAGCATGCTACAAAAATTGTACTGCGGATGGGCAGCTCCTACAGGCACAGTGACATACCTGTATGTCACTACCTGTTTACGGGTTCAGGGCGCTTGAGTTTTATGCAATATCACAAACCTGGGACTGTTAAAATAATGTCTAGGAAGCAAGCAGATCATGAAGATATTTCCTTTAGTAACACATTATTGCAGTTAAAACAAATTTGAAGGAAAATATATAATCAAACAGAATAATGTAGTTGGTTACATTTAACATATTTTCATACAATTTGATATTCTCATGCTTCAGCAACAGTTTACACATATTATTATTATTTCAGGTACTTATACAGCGCCGTCAATTTATGTTGCGCTTTACATATATATTATACATTCACATCAGTCCCTACCCTCAAGGAGCTTACAATCTAAGGTCCCTAACTCACATTCATACATTCTAGGGCCAATTTTTAGACAGGATCCAATTAACCTACCAGCACGTCTTTGGAGTGTGGAAGGAAACCGGAGTACCCGGAGGAAACCCGTGCAGGGACAGGAAGGCCATGCAAACTCCAGGCAGGTGGTGTCAAGGTTTGGATTCGAAGCAACGACCCTTTTTACTGGTAGGTGAAAGTGCTATCCACTACACCACTGTGCAGCCCATATAACTTAAACACGTATGTATGTATTATATGAAAAAACAAGTCACCAGTCTGTCTATTTATTGCTCAATTTTTGACCGATGATGATGCCTGCTGTCACCTTTCTTATGCCCCGTACACAAGATCGCAATCTCTGACAACAAAACTGTAAATTTTTGTTCGAAGGTTGTTGGCTCCAACTTGTCTTGCATACACGCGGTCACACAAATGTTGGCCAACAATTACGAAAGTAGTGATGTACAAGAAGTACGTGATATCTCCATTATGAGCGCTAGTTATATCTCCAGCTCGTACTTGATTCCGAACATGCACAGACTTTTGTCCGACGGACTTGTGTACACATGATCGGAAAGTCTGACAACAAACATTTGTTGGCGGAAAATTTGAGAACCTGCTAGCCAACATATGTTGGCGGAAAGTCCGACAACAAATGTTCGATGGAGCATACACACGGTCGGACTTTCCGCCAACAAGCTCACATCCAACATTTGTTGTTGGAAAATCCGATCGTGTACGGGGGCATTAGTCTTTTCTCTTAGTCATTGGAGCTCTTTCTATTGTCATAAGATGAAGTGGTCGCAGGAAGCTCCTGTAACTGCAAATAAAAACAAGTGGTATGTGCGTCCCTGAAGGGGAAACAGCGGCCTTGTATTGTTGGAATCTTGCACCTGTTAATGGTCCATTTTACGTGAGAATACCCCTTTTCTATTATGTCTGCTACCGTTATTATGGGGTTATGACTAAAGAGGCTTGTGACTGACATAAGGATAGCCTTAGAGAGGTCTATGAGGGTATCAGAGTCTCAGAGTAGAGGCTGCTGGTAGTAATTTGGGGGCTGTTGGGGGATTGAGTGTAAAGGGGCAGCTGCTGAGTAGGCAGATGCCGGAGGCAAAGCAGATGTAGTGTTTTGATATGCTGCCATATCTGCCGACATTCCCATTGGCTGGCTGTAATTTGCTGCTCTGGGACCTGTGGTCTGGTTTAGGTATGACGGGTTTGAGATTGCTTCATGACCAATGCTCAAGTAAGGGGCTTGAGCTGCTTGAGTGGTGACAGTGGAGTTCATATTTGGTGGAAGAGATCTAAGGGGTCCAATCTGGTCAGGGTTCATGCTATAAGCAGGGTGTACCTGGGGTATACCATGTACCATATAAGTAGCTCTCGGAGCTTGACCGGCATAACCCTGCAGAGAAACCCCCAATGATGGTGGGTTATAATGCGTCTGTGGAGGGGGCTTGCTGTATATATTGTACAATGGAGCTTTGTTCGCTAGCTTGTTGTACAGTTCCAGTGCCTCCAGGACCTTCACACTAAGTTCAGACAGTTCTGAGTGCTTCCTATCAATTTCTTCTAATTTCTCGTCGATCATTGGACCCATTTGTTGGCAGACATCTTCCAAATCGACAAGAGTGACCGAATCTGGCTTGGGGTCAGTTTAATTGATGCTCTGAAGTGTGTGTAATGTCTGGTCCATTTTATTTTCATCTATGTACACTGGTTCAGGTTCTGACTTTGTCACAGTTTCTGGAGGTTCATCGTAAGTAGCGGGATTTTCAGCAACTGGTTCAGGCTCAGCATTTAGAGTGGAGGAAACAAAATTAAATGGGAACAAGCCTACACCTCTGTGGTTCTCTCCCTTCCACCAGTTTGCGTCACTATCATCCAGGACAAAAATGACTTCTCCGCTTTTAAATGTCAGATCATTGTCCTCCACGGCTTCAAAATCATAAAGAGCCCGCACTTTTCTAGGCATGCGCTGACTGTCATGCGGCACCTCCACCGATGGGTATAAAGATTTGGTATCTGCTGGCTGCTGCTTCTTGTAAAGATAATTCAATTGCCTTCGCAATATCATCATCTTTATTTTTGCTGGTTGATGTCACGTTTTTAGGTGTATTTGACGTGCTCTGAGAGCCAGACATTGGGAAAGTCACTCCTTCTTCCTTCAGAGATTTAATGGTGGCTGCTATCAGGCTGAACTGGGGATCTTTCTGGAATTCTTCTGCCCATTCCATGTGCCTTATTTATAACTCCTTGCACTTCACTTGTGAAGTCTCTGGAACATATTTCTAGATTAAAAGCTCTGTGAGGGACTTTGTGATTCACTCTTTTCATTATAGCTTTAAATCATTATAACTATTAGATTGCTTTAAGAAAGGCCTGGATACTTTCCTAAATGTACAGAATATAACTGGGTACTAACATTTATAGGTAAAGTTGATCCAGGGAAAATCCGATTGCCTCTTGGGGGATCAGGAAGGATTTTTTTCCCCTGCTGTAGCAAATTGGAGCATGCTCTGCTGGGGTTTTTTGCCTTCCTCTGGATCAACTGTGGGTATAAAATTGGGTATACTGTATTGGATTGTACGATATTTTTTATTTTAATTATTGTTTTAAAATTTGAACTGGATGGACTTGTGTCTTTCAACCTGACTAACTATGTAACTATGAAAGAATTAAAGTAGACCTATACTTAAAATATCATTTGGCTAGCTAACATTGATTTAGTTGCAATTTAATGCGAAAAAGCACTTAGTGATTAAAAAAAAAAAAAAAAAACCTTCAATATACTGTATCATTACTAATAAAACTCAGTTGAGCACTATTGTACATGACATTCCCAAGGCACACTATTCTTGTACCCTCACAGGAGCCTAATATGAATTTGATTGGGATTCTCTGATAATTCCTGCTTCTAAACACTGCGTTATCCCAATGGTGTCTTTGGTGGCAGGGTCCATAAACACAAGGAGCTACCTGGTGCTACTTTGTTCCTCTATTAATATGGTGACAACCTCTGAGCCATGCTGTGTTGCAAATTGGATGATGGAGTGAGCCTAAGCAAAAGATCAGCCACAAATTGCCTACTGCATGTACTGTACTGTCCCATTCATAAATAATTTATCCTGCACATAAATAGCTCTACCATTGGGTTGTGATAACATCACAGTAATGTTTTCCAACAAACAGCTGGCTTCCTCTTTAGTTACACCATAAAAGAATATTTTCTTTTGTGTCCTCATTAGCCTAAAATGACAGCAAATGAATAACAGTAAAAGTGGGAATGACATAAATATCAAAATATTTCTTGCATGGATGTAGCCATATTTATGTCTAATTTTGGAAACCTATTAGTAAATTTTTCAAAATCAAGTATCATAGTCATTCCTCATAATTGAGGTCCTCCAGTCCCCTTATTAATTTTGTTGCCTTTTTCTGGACTCTCTCCAGCTCCAGCAGATCCTTTCTGAGGTGACCAGAACTGAACGGAATACTCCAGATGCTGCCAAACCAGAGTTTTATAAAGTGGCAGAATAATCGTTTTATCTCTGGAATAAATTCCTTTTTTAATGCATGCTAATATTCTGCTTGCTTTGGTAGCCGCTGCTTGACACTGCATGCTATTTTTCAGTCTGTCTTCTAGGACCGCTAGGTCCTTTTCCATCCTGGAAGCCCCTAGGGGTTCTCCCCCTAAAGAGTAACTTGTGTTTATATTTTTACCCCCCAAGTGCATTACCTTACATTCACCAGTGTTAAACTTTATTTGCCATGCAGTAGCCCATTCCAATAATTTATTCAGGTTCTCTTGTAAAGTTTCTATATCCTGCTGTGTTATTGCCCTGCATATTTTTGTATTGTCAGCAAACACTGAGATCAAGCTATTTATCCCATCCTCTTTATCATTTATAAATAAATTAAACAGAATTGGTCCCAGGACAGAGCCCTGGGGTACCCCACTAACCACTCTAAACCATTCTGAGTATATGTTATTTATCACAACCCTTTGTACAAGCCCCCCATAGCTACTGTTCTATCCAGGTACCTACCCTATGGTCCATGTCTACAGACCTCAGCTTGTAGATTAAGCGTTTGTGGGGGACTGTATCAAATGCTTTACCAAAATCCAGATACACCACATCCACCGGCCTACCTTAAAGCGGGGGTCCACCTATCTATCGTTTTGTTTTTTTTTTAGTTCATTCACAAACTTTTCTTCTCAGCATTACATACTCACATATTGTGTGTAATATGTCCGCCTGTGTCAGATTTCGTCGGAAAGGATAACTTATATTATTCACTGCAGGCGGTTTCCATCTTCATTGTGGGCATTTGAAGCCCACAAGCATTTATTTCCTGGATGTGGTGAATGCTGTGCTCCCAGCATTCACCGCTCGTTCCCGCACATGCTCAGTGGCATCCTGGGAAGCCTGAGACTAGCTCCCAGGAGTCTGGGAGAGGCTAGAAACACGCCTACTCCCACAGGAGGAGAACCAGGAAGTGCAAAGAAGAATAGAAAAATAAAAGGTAATTACGGTGATTTAAATTTTTTTAAACGGCATGTCAGCATCTAGGCAAGGAAGAGAATACATACAGATATTGTTCAAAATTTGGGTGGAACTCCGCTTTAAAAATAACGGATAACTTATACAATATATTAAGATCATTTTAATTTAGTCTGCTCTGCTGCTGTGCAATTAGTCACCGCATGTTGTAGACCCACAAGTCCTACAGTACTGGTCAACACAGGAACAGATGTTGGGATTGCTACTTAATATTGAAATTCAGAATGTGTACACCTGTCATTGGTAACATAAAGGATTTCACCTGCTGAGCCCTGGACTTGAACTGCCTGTCTAGCTCTGATATATCAGCTGCAGGGAGCAATTCCTTCACTGTCCCAGAGGCATTTCTTTCTTCACCTTCCCATACTTTACAGCTCCTTGACCTTGTCTTGCACATAGGACATGAATGAATATAAACTGAATACCAAATCCTGATGTCCAGGGAGAGCTTTGTCCCTCACTAGGTTGCTCTACATATAACCTACAACCTTACCATCCCATCTGTGAATACATATTGTATGTGTTATTATATTGGCCATGGATTATACAATCTTACCATCATAATGGAAAACTGAGATTTACTGTATAGTACACTCGCTATATTTATGCCCTGTAGGAATAAATTAGCACTTCGCCCTGAAAACAAAAGAGAGGTAAGAGAAAGGATTATGAAACACACGTGTTCTACATTCATTGAGTGCAAACGTTTTGTTGCGGATATAGATTAAAGAAAAAAATGGCTTTGTACTTTATAGTAATTAATCTGATCTAATCTCTTTTTTCTTTTCCTAGTTGCATTGGAAAATATCTGATTGAATTTGACTACAGAAAAAGCCTTCATTTTTATATAGTGATGGTATATATATTACCAAAAGTATTGGGACACCCGCCTTTACACGCACATGAACTTTAATGTATTCCCAGTCTTAGTTCGTAGGGTTCATTATTGAGTTGGCCCACCCTTTCCTATAACTGCTTCAACTCTTCTGGGTAGGCTGTCCACAAGGCATTCGTGAGGTCAAGCACAGATATTGGGCGAGAAGGCCTAGCTCGCCGTCTCTGCTCTAAATCATCCCCGAGGTGTTCTATCGGGTTGAGGTCAGGACTCTGTGCAGGCCAGTCAAGTTCCTCCACCCCAAACTCGCTCATCCATGTCTTTATGGACCTTGTTTGTGCACCAGTGGTGGTACCAGTTAGACAGTTACCAGTCTCCACATCCTGCCTTATTGCTGGGACTTGAAAACCGTTAGACCAATGTCTCTATCAGCTTTGCACATCTAGAGAATAACATTTTTGCCTATTCTTCTTTGCAAATTTCTCAAGCTCTGTCAGATTGGATGTAGAGCCTCTGTGAACAGCAATTTTCAAGTCTTGCCACAGATTCTCAAATGGATTTAGGTTTGGACTTTGACTGGGCCATTCTAACAAATGAATATGCTCTGATCTAAACCAGCGGTCCCCAACCTTTTATGCACTGGGGACCGTCTGCGTAAAAGGAAATTATGCCAAGGCCCGGGCAAGGTTGTGGGGTGTGTAAGTTGGGCAATGCAGGGTTTTGGGGCAATTTGTCAGGGCAGTGGCTGGTGTGGGCGCTTCGATCATCACGGCACCATGGTTGATATGGTGTCAGGATGATTGAAGTGCATTATTTCTATTATTACATTATAATATAAAATGAAATAGTTCAACTCACCATGATGCAGAAACAGTGGGAGCTCTGAGCGTGTCACTTGCCACCGCCGCCTACCACCAGATGCAGCTGGTCACTTGTCACATCACTTGCCACCAGATGCAGCTAGTCACTTGCCATATTGCCTGCCACCAGATGCAGCTTGTCACTTGCCACATCACCTGCCACCAGATTAAACTTGTCATTTGCCACATCACCTGCCACAAGATGCAACTTGTCACTTGCCACAAGATGCAGCTTGTCACTTGCCACAAGATGCAGCTTGTCACTTGCCATGCAGCCTGCCACCAGATGCAGCTTGTCCCTTGCCACATCACCTGTTGTCTGATGCAAATTGTCACTTGCCACATCACCTTCAACCAGATGCAGCTTGTCACTTGCCACGTCACCTGCCAACAGATGCAGCTTGTCACTTGCCACATCACGTGCCACCAGATGCAGCTTGTCACTTGCCACCAGATGCAGCTTGTCACATGCTATGTTGCCTGCCACCAGATGCAGCTTGTCACTTGCCACATCACCTGCCACCAGATGCAGCTTGTCACTTTCCACCAGATGCAGCACATGTGCATTGGCTGGGTCCCAGAGAGAGGGAGGGCAGTGAGAGATGATGTAATCGCTCTACTGCCCGTAGTTGCACAGTGAGGGCGGAACAGCAGTGATGCAGGGTGGGCAGTGAGAGATGATGTAATCTCTTTGCTCTCTCATCCACCCACTGGCCAGCTGACTGCCTCTTTTATGCTGCCCTCCCACCAGCTCTCTCATGCAGTTTGTCAGCTCTCTCATGCTGCCCACCCTCCGGCTCGCAGCCTGGCTGCAGAGAGGCCGCGGCACAGTGGTTGAGGAACCCTGATCAAAACCATTGCATTGTAGCTCTGGCTGTATGTTTAGGGTTGTTGTCCTGCTGGAAGGTAAACCTCCGCCCCAGTCTCAAGTCTTTTGCAGACTTTAACAGGGTTTTCTTCTAAGATTGCCCTGTATTTGCCTCCATTCATCTTCCCATCAACTCTGACAAGCTTTCCTGTCCGTGCTGAAGAAAAGCATTCCAAAAACATGATGCTGCTACCACCATGTTTCACAGTGGGGATGATGTGTTGAGGGTGATGTGCAGTGTTAGTTTTCTGCCACACATAGCGTTTTGATTTTAGGCCAAAAAGTTCAATTTTGGTCTCATCTGACCAGAGCACCTTCTTCCACATATTTGCTGTGTCCCCCACATGGCTTCTTGCAAACTTCAAATGGGACTTCTTATGGCTTTCTTTCAACAATGGCTTTCTTCCTTAAATTTTCCATAAAGGCCAGATTTGTGGAGTGCACGACTAATAGTTGTCCTGTGGACAGATTCTCCCACCTGAGCTGTGGATCTCTGCAGCTCCTCCAGAGTTACCATGGGCCTTTTGGCTGCTTTTCTGATTAATGCTCTCCTTCCCTGAACTGTTAGTTTAGGTGGACAGCCATGTCTTGGTAAGTTTGCAGTTGTCATACTTTTTTCATTTTCCGATGATGAATTGAAGAGTGCTCTGTGAGATGTTCAAAGCTTGGGATATTTTTTTATAACCTAACCCTGCTTTGAACTTCTCCACAACTTTATCTCTGACCTATCTGGTGTGCTCCTTGGCCTTCATCATGCTGTTTGTTCACTAAGGTTCTCTAACAAACCTCTAAGGGCTTCACGGAACAGCTGCATTTATATTGAGATTAACCACTTCCAGCCCGGCCTATAGCAGAATGATGGCTGGACGGTGGTTCAGTTATCCTGACTGGGTGTCATATGACGTCCAGCAGGATAACATGCCGATGCGTGGTGATCAGTGGTGCTGTGTGTCACTCTGACACACCGCATCTCCAATCATAGTAAGGAGCCTCTGATGGAGGCTCCTTACCACGTGATCAGCTGTGACCAATCACAGCTGTTCACAGCGTGAACCAGGAAAGGCCGGTAAATGGCTGTCCTCGATTTGCACTGACAGGGAAAGCCGAACAGTATCTCTCCCTGTCAAAAGGGGGGTCTGCGCAGATCATCAGCACATTGATGATCAGCGCAGCCCCCTTGAGAGGTGCCACAACAATGCCAATCAGTGCCCATCGGGTGCCAGTCAGTACCCATCAGGAACGCCTGTCAGTGCTCACCACAGTGCCAATCAGTGCCCATCACAGTGCCAATCAGTGCCCATCAGTAATACCTGTCAGTACCTCATCATCAGTGCCATCTATTAGTGTCCATCAATGCCACCTATCAGTGCCCATCAGTGCCGCCTGTCAGTGCCCATCAGTTCCGCCTGTCAGTGCACATCAGTGCTGCATATCAGTGCTGCCTATTGGTGCCCATCAGTGCTGCATATCAGTGCCACCTATCAGTGCCCATTATTTCTGCATATCAGTACCTCCTCATCAGTGACCATCAGTGCCACCTTATCAGTGCCAACTCATCAGTGCTCATTGGTGCCACCTTATCAGTGCCCATCAGTGCCGCCTCATCAGTGCCTGTCAGTGAAGGAGAAAACTATTTTTTATAACAGAAACGAAGAAAAACATTTTTTTTTTCAAAAATGTCGGTCTTTTTTAGTTTGTTTAGCAAAAAATAAAAACCCCAGTGGTGATCAAATACCTCCAAAAGAAAGCTCTATTTGTGAGAAGAAAATTATAAAAATTTTGCTTGGGTACAGTGTTGCATGATTGCGCAATTGTTATTCAAAATGTGACAGCGCTGAAAAATGAAAATTGTCCTGGGCAGGAAGGGGCGAAAGTGTCTGGTATTGAAGTGGTTAAATTACACACAGGTGGGCTCTATTTACTAATTAGGTGACTTCTGAAGGCAATTGGTTCCACTAAATTTTAGTTAGTTCCCTTTCACACTGAGGCGCTTTGCAGGCGCTATAGCGTTAAAAATAACACCTGCAAAGCGCCCTGAAACAGCGGCTCCATTCACTCCAGTGTGAAAGCACAAGTGAACTCACCGCTCCTAAAGCGCCCCTGCCCATTGAAAAAAATGGGGCAGCGCTGCTATACCGCCGGCAAAGCGCCACTACAGCAGCGTTTTGCAGGCGGATTTAACCCCCGCTAGCGCCGCTAAAACCACGGTAAAGCGGTGCTAAAAATAGGGCCACTTTACCACTGTCGCCCGGGGTAGCTCAGTGTAAAAGGCGTCTCAGGGGTATCAGAGTAAAGGGGGCTGAATACAAACGCATGCCAAACTTTTCAGATATTTATTTATAAATTTGGAAAATCATTTCTAATTTTCCTTCCACTGCACAATTATTCGCCACTTTGTGTTGGTCTATCACATAAAATCCCAATAAAATACATTTGTTTTTGGTTGTAACATGACAAAATGTGGAAAATTTCAAGGGGTATGAATATTTTTTCAAGGCACTATATACCATATAATAATGTGCCTAGTTATCAAGGTGCTTTTAATAAAAGCTGGAAGTTCTAACAAGAGACAGATAGATAAACAAGGCCAAGCATTATTAGCATGTTAGGTAATCCTGTGAGAACAGAAGGTGAACAGAACATTTGCAGATAATGAAAGGAAATCTTTAAGTGCTTACACATTATTATATGCACAACATTCCTTAGCAGGTACATTAACAGTCATTGTGGACATCAGCTCCAGCCAAAACAAAAAAATATTCAATACAAAAAAAAAGTCAGTCAATTTTAAGGTAGTTTAGGCTGGGTTCACACTGTCCACACTATTCTTACCACACACCATAATGCATGATGGTGCAATACCAAACCCTGTGGTGTGCTGCAGCACGTCTAATGGCATGGTGTGTTGGGAAACCTTTAGGAATGAATGGCTCAACACAGCACACTAAAGCCTTGTACGCACGATTGGATTTTCTGCAGACAAAACCTCGGAATTTTGTCCAAAGGTCGTTGGCCAGGAACTTGTCTTGCATACAAACGGCAAGGAATTGTCGGCAAACAAACCACGTAGTACATCACTACGTTTGTGTTTTTCAGCTCTTTAGCTCCACCCTTTGGGCTCCTGCTAATTTCGTGTTAGTAGGAGTTTGGTGAGTGTTGATTTGCGCTTTTCATTTTGCGCTTTTCATTTTGCACTTTTCATTTCATGCTTTTCAGTTATGCCCTGTACACACGAGTGGACTTTTCCACCGGACTGATCCGACCGACAGTCCGACCATGTGTGGGCTTCATCGAACCTACAGCGGACTGTTTCTGTCGAAAATCTGACGGACTTTAGATTTGGAACATATTTCAAATCTTTACATCGGAACTTCGCCGGGCCTAGTTCCTATCGAAAAATTTGCTCGTCTGTATGCTAGTCCGACGGATGAAAACCGACGCTAGGGCAGCTATTGGCTACTGGCTATGAACTTCCTTATTTTAGTCCGATCATATGTCATCACATACGAATCCTTCGGACTTTGGTGTGATCATGTGTAGGCAAGTCCGTTCATACGAAAGTCTGTCGGAAGTCCGTCGAAAGTCCGTCGGAAAGACTGTCGGACCTTTGTTGCCGAAAAGTCCGCCCGTGTGTACAGGGCATTAGTTTCTGAACGGCCATTTGTCAACCAGCCATGTTGTGGAATTGGAGGATATAATGTGTTATTATTGGCCTTGCAGTTATTGCTTTGACCCAAGTCCAGTCCAGATACAGGAGGAGGAGGATTTCTCCTCCAAAATTTGGTTGCTTTATTAATCGTGACCAATTATGTCATATGCCTTTGCTGCGGGAGCTCCAGGAGAATAATCCAGATGATTTTTGGAATTATCTCCGGATGACAGACCCCTGCTTTCACCAACTCTTGGCATTGTTGACCACTTATATTAAGAAGCAGGACACATGCATGAGGCTTTTATTTTATTTTTTGGTTGAAAAATGATTTGATTTAGTATATTTTCTATATTTTTGGATGCATAGAATGCTCTTTTTGGTTAAGTTCTATTGGCAGATAGCATGTCTAATTTTATTAGTTTTTTTTAATGCACAATAAAAAAATTGTGGAGAATAATACTTGGTTATGTGTTTTACTTCAAATAACAGTTTGAGAGTAGGCAGTTACATTTTAAAAAATACAATGTAAAATTAACAAGGGACACCAACATAGTATCTTTGATCTTAAAAACTACGGGATAATGGTGTTGTGGTAACTTGCACCAAAAATAAAAAATAAAAAAAAAATAACAAGCATAATAATATTATTCTTGATATCACTAGATAAAAAAAAGCCTTTGAAAATGTGTTTGCAATAACTCATCAGTATCAGCAGCAAAGCCGCTTCATTATTATCCCATTAAAGATGAAGAGAATGTGCGCTGCATTTCGAGATTTCATAATTTGCTGTGTCACGAATGTCAATTCTCCATTATGAACGCTAGTTTACAAGACCAACCGCTTCTGGCTCGTCCTTGCTTCCAAGCATGCGTGTTTGTACTTTGGACTTTTGTCCGACGGAGTTGTGTACACACGCTCAGAAAATCCGACAACAGACATTTGTCCACAGAAAATTTTAAATCCTGCCATCCAACATTTGTCCGCGGAAAATCCGACAACAATTGTGCAATGGAGCATACAAACAGTTGGATTTTTTGCCAGCAGCCTGTCATCACACATTTCCCGTTGTAAAATCTGATCATGTGTACGAGGCTTAACATGTGTTTTCGTTGTGGTAATGTGCAGTGCATCTGTGTGAACCCAGCCTCAGTTGCCACTGGCAGACTGTAAAAACTTTTTATTCTCCTTTGAAACTATTTATCAGCATGTTCCTGAGTTGCTCTCCCCTGAAAATGCTTAGACTGGACTGGTCTCTCCATATCCATCCAGGATAAAGTTCTTTAAATTCAGGAATTCTGCTTTAAATTAAGATCTAGAGTTTGTCTCTCTCTTCAAATATGTTTAAAAGGTCAACAATTTCTATTGGGTCCAATTGCTTTATCACATGACTGTCTGTATCTGAAGTAGTCCACCATCTCCTTTCCCCCAGAGTGACAGAATCTTTTTAACGCTTAAAGAGGAAGAAAACCCTGATGGGTTTGCTTCCTCTTTGCTTCCCTGCAAAGGTAAAGCATAAAGGGCTTGTGGAGGATGGTCTATGTGGACAGCTTTACCCCGGATGCCTGCATACTTAGATGTGCCTCTTTTAATCATTAACCATGTGAGTTGCTAAATGTTGTCCCCTCTGCTACGGAGCGTCCATCTTCTTTCTGGGTATCGTGGCTCCGGCGCTGTGATTGGCCGGAGCCGCGATGATGTCACTCCCGCACATGTGCACGGGAGCCGCCACTAACGGCATATCGCCGTTAGCAGCAGCATGCTCAATGCACCTGCACGACGCTGTCTACGGCGCATGCGCCATAGACAGCGGAGCCTGTCTTTTTGCAAATATCTCCTAAACCGTGTAGGTTTAGGAGTTATTTCTTGGACCTACAGGTAAGCCTTAATCTAGGCTTACCTGTAGGTAAAAGTGGTCTGTAAGGGTTTACAACCACTTTAATTCCTTGTACATTTTTTATTGAAAAGGCCAGAATGTATTTTTTCTTAAGGAGACCTCAGATAATTTGCTATACAGGAATGAAGCAGGTCTCAGTGGCATATTAATTAAATTTCGTGTCTTTTTCTTTCTTTTTACAAAGGCCCCCACTATTCTATATAAAGTACTCTGAGCACATTTTAAAAGACAGATGTTCCATTTCCTTTTTTATTTTTTAAGTTACTCTGGTTTTTCATTTTAGCAGACAATTCCTTGGCAAATTTACATTTTCAACTACAAGAGCCATTATCAGACTTTTCACCGGTGACATTAAATTTAGAATAGAGAAATCAAGCGCAGGCTCAAAATATATCCCGCGAGCAGTAAAAGTGACAAAGCCTGCTACTTATCTCATCAAGAAGAGAGAATACACCAAGCTTCTTACAAGTGTTGCATTCTGTTGAATAGAGAACGTACAAGTAAAGCAAAGCCTCATGTCACCTGCAAGATATTCTGAAGATCTTTGCTGGCAAAATGGTTTAGAGCTGTACAATGGTGCAATTTGTACATTTACATTCTGAAAGAAGTGATAATATACCTGCAGTCAAATAGGAAAAGAATATTCTCTAATAACCTATCACTACATCTTTTTAAAGCAACCCTTTTGCAATACTAAATTTACTCTCCTGCTGCCTATTGCCACTCTGTATAATATACATGGTCCCCAAAGTGTCCACAGAGGAACTGCCATTTACTTTGATTGAGAGTAACTTGGTCTAATGCCGCGTACACACGAGCGGACTTTACGGCAGACTTTGCCTGGCAGATGGGATTTCGTCGGACAATTCGATCGTGTGTGGGCTCCAGCAGACTTTGTTTTCTCAAAAGTTGGACGGACTTCGATTTGAAACACGTTTTAAATCTATCCGACGGACTCGAGTCCGGTCGAAAAGTCCGCTCGCCTGTATGCTAGTCCGACGGACAAAAACCGACGCTAGGGCAGCTATTGGCTACTGGCTATGAACTTCCTTATTTTAGTCCGGTCGTACGTCATCACGTACGAATTCGACAGACTTTGGTTGATTGTTTGTAGGCAAGTCCGTTCATTCAGAAAGTCCAACGTAAAGTCCGTTGAAAAGTCCGCCGGGCAAAGTCTGCCGTAAAGTCCGCTCGTGTGTACGCGGCATAAGAGTGTTTTGTAAGTGTTTTTTAAAAAAAGCAAGTGATGTCTTGATATACAAGTAGCGTCATGTCACAACTGAGTATGCAGGCATCCGGGGTAAAGCTGTCCACATAGACCATCCTCCGCACCGCCATCAATGTCATCCCTTCCATGCTACGCTCCACGAGCTTCAAGCCTCGCTTTCTACTGCAGGGTAGTCTTCCTGGTCACAATTGAAGACTGACAGCGGTGAGAGCTGGCGGTGTGGAGGACGGTCTATGTGGACAGCTTTACCCCAGATGCCTGCATACTTAGATGTGCCTCTTTTAATCATCAACCATGTGAGTTGCTAAATGTTGTACCTGTATTATATGTAACCATATTGCTACACTTAGAGGCACCACTCTTCTCTTTTATAATCTGAAGCTACTGCTGGATTTTGCTTCTAATCCTCTTGTGGAGGCTGCCATTTCTGGATGGACGTTTTACGGTTACACAACCTGGTCACATTGCTATAATCTTTTTATATGGACTATAAACTGAAGGACTTATGAATCAATGGTTGTGGAACAAATCATCTGAGTTTCCGTTATTTGTAATGGGGAAATTCGCTTTGATATAGGAGTGCTTGGATTACAAGCATGTTTCCATAACGAATTATGCTTGCAATCGTTTTAGTGTGTGTATATATATTTATGTATATATATATATATATATATATATATATATATATATATATGCATATATATTTATTTATATATATATATATATACACACACACACACACACACACACACACACACACACTATATTACCAAAAGTATTGGGAAGCCTGCCTTTACACACACATAAACTCTAATGTCATCCCAGTCTTAGTCCGTAGGGTTCAATATTGCCTTGGTCAGTCCTTTGCAGCTATAACAGCTTCAACTTATCTGGGAAGGCTGTCCACAAGGTTTAGGAGTGTGTCTATGGAAATGTTTGACCATTCTTCCAGAAGCGGAAGCGCATTTGTGAGGTCAGGCACTGCTGTTGGACGAGAAGGCCTGACTCGCAGTCTGCGCTCTAATTATTTTATTTTTATTTATTTCCGGTACTTATATAGCGCCGTCAATTTACACAGCGTTTTACATATACATTCACATGTAGCTTACAATCTAAGGTCCCTAACTCACATTCATACATACTAGGGACAATTTAGACAGGATCCAATTAACCTACCAGCAGGTCTTTGGAGTGTGGGAGGAAACCGGAGTACCTGGAGGAAACCCACGCAGGCACAGGGAGAACATGTAAACTCCAGGCAGGTATTGTCGTGGTTGGGATTCGAACCAGCAACCCTTCTTACTGCTAGGTGAAAGTGCTATCCACTACACCACTGTGCCGCCCTATAAATCCCAATGGTGTTCTATCAGGTTGAGTTCAGGATTCTGTGCAGGCCAGTCAGGTTCCTCCACCCCATGCATGCTCATCCATATCTATTTTATAGCTGCAAAGGGTGGGCCAACTCAATATTGAACCCTACGGACTAAGACTGGGATGCCATTAAAGTTTATGTGCGTGTAAAGGCAGGTGTCCCAATACTTTTGGTAATATAGTGTATCTACTGTATCTCTCTAGATACAGTATATATATATATATATATATATATATATATATATATATATATATATATATATATATACACACACACACACACACACACAGTGCTCATAAGTTTACAAGTTTACATACCCTGGTAGAATTTATGATTTCTTGGCCATTTTTCAGAGAATATGAATGATAACACAAAAACTTTTCTTTCACTCATGGTTAGTGTTTGGCTGAAGCCATTTATTATGGATCAAACAAGGAGAGGAGCGCCTCTGAATAAATAGTAAACACTTTAACTAAAAAAGCAATATCAACTCACATGAGACATGCAATGTTGCATATAGGTGAGCTGGATACCGTCCAAAAGCAGTGTCAGAGTGGATGATTAGGTCACGGTGAGGTCCACTTCTCACTAGTATAGTGGAGTCCTGCTGGACATCAGATATCCAGGGGAGGGTGTGGAGGTGGTGAACTGTCAAAGCTGGGGCGTTCAGTGCTGCTGTTCCTTGCTTGTCCTCACTGATCACCGCTTGCAAGATGGAAGGTGGCCGTGCGGTGTCAAATATCATCCAGAGCGAGGCTTGGAAGACACATGGTGGTGCGGCGCGGGGCTGTGATGTTACTAACATGCAACGCATTTCCAAGCTTTCGTGCCGCGGGTGGTGTGGCAGCCGCGCTCCTTTTCCAAGCATAAAAAAAACTTGAAAAATGAGCGCGGCTGCTTTACTCTTTACTCTTTTTAAATCATAATGACAACAGAAACTACCCAAATGACCCTGATCAAAAGTTTACATACCCCGGTTCTTAATACCGTGTTTTGCCCCCTTTAACATCAATGACAGCTTGAAGTCTTTTGCGGTATTTGTGAATGGGGCTCTTTATCTTAAAGCTGCCCATTCCTTGTGGGAAAAGCCTCCAGTTCCTGTAAATTTTTGGGCTGTCTTGCATAAACTGCATGTTTGAGATCTCCCCAGAGTGGCTCAATGATATTAAGGCCAAGAGACTGAGATGGCCACTCCAGATCCTTCACTTTATTCTGCTGTAGCCAATGAAAGGTAGACTTGGCCTTGTGTTTTGGATCATTGTCATGTTGGAAGGTCCAAGTACGTATGTGCAGCTTTCTGGCTGATGAATGCAAATGTTCCTCCAGTATTTTTTGATAAAATACTGCATTCATCTTGCCATCAATTTTGGCCAAATTTCCTGTGCCTTTATAGCTCACACATCCCCAAAACATCAGCGATCCATCTCCGTACCTTTCATCATAGGCCTTGTTGACTCCTCTCCAAATGTAGTGTTTATGATTGTGGCCAAAAAGCTCAATTTTGGTCTCATCACTCCAAATTACTTTGTGCCAGAAGGTTTGAGGCTTGTCTCTGTGCTGTTTGGCGTATTGTAAGTGGGATACTTTGTGGCATTTGCGTAGTAATGGCTTTCTTCTGGCGACTTGACCATGCAGCCCATCTTTCTTCAAGTGCCTCCTTATTGTGCATCTTGAAACAGTCACACCACATGTTTTCAGAGAGTCCTGTATTTCACCTGAAGTTATTTGTGGGTTTTTCTTTGCATTTCCTGGCAGTTGTGGCTGAAATTTCAGTTGGTCTACCTGACTTTTTGTTTCAACAGAACCCCTCTCTTTCCACTTCTTGATTAGAGTTTGAACACTGCTGATTCACATTCTCAATTCCTTGGATATCTTTTTATATCCCTTTCCTGTTTTATACAGTTCAACTACCTTTTCCCGCAGATCCTTTGAAAATTCTTTTTCTTTCCCCAGGACTCAGAATCCAGAAACGTCAGTGCAGCACTGGATCAAAGATGCAAGGGTCTGTCAGGAGTCCAGAAAATCATTGACCTTTTATACATACACACACTAATTACAAGCAAACAGATCACAGGTGAAGATGGTTACCTTTAATAGCCATTCAGATCTCTTTGTGTCAATTTGTGTGTATATTATTAGGCCAAAATCACCAGGATATGTAAACTTTTGATCAGGGTCATTTGGGTAGTTTCTGTTGTAATTATGATTTAAAAAGAGTAAACACAGTTCATTGATAATAAATGGCATTAGCCAAACACTAATC
Source organism: Aquarana catesbeiana (assembly GCF_042186555.1). Classification (NCBI taxonomy): domain Eukaryota; kingdom Metazoa; phylum Chordata; class Amphibia; order Anura; family Ranidae; genus Aquarana; species Aquarana catesbeiana. The sequence continues at coordinate 83,048,226 of NC_133330.1, read as the reverse complement.
ATGTGTGAAAGAAAAGTATTTGTGTTATCATTCATATTCTCTGAAAAATGGCCAAGAAATCATAAATTCTGCCAGGGTGTGAAAACTTATGAGCACAACTGTATATATATATATATATATACACACACCAATCAACCATAACATTATAACCACCCACTTTATATTGAGTAGGTCCGCCTTTTGCCACCAAAACAGCCCTGACCTTTTGGGGGCATGGACTTCACTAGACCTCTGAAGATATGCTGTGGTATCTGGCACCAAGCCGTCAGTAGCAAATCCTTTAAAGCGTAACTCCACTTTTGTTGAGAAAATAACATTCCCCTCTGGGTCATCTATGTACATTGCAAGAATTTTAACAAACTTTGTTGCAGATTCCTATCTTTTGTTATTCTGAAGATACAGCTATTTGTTTGCCTGTGTCCATGTGCAAAGTGGAGAATGGGAGTGGTTTTGTAATTATCAGTCAGCTGCTGCACCCACAGGGCTTTAATGAGGAAATCGGCAAAGACGGCATCCTTTTAGCTGTGCTTTCTTTTTGGGAGTATCTCATCAAAAATTACAGTTTGTTGCAGGGGATGCCTAAGTTTATGTATCTAAGTTCAGACTTCTGGGAAAATCAGTAAGCCAATCACACAAGCAGGAAATTATATTTTCAGGGGGCGTTCTGTACACCATCTGTGTACAGAATACCTCCGGGTAGCCCTATTACATTGGATTTTAGAAAAAAATTAGAGCTCTGCCGTTTGAAAAATGAAGGTAATTTTTTTTATAACATTCAATTACAAAATGACTTGAGTCACAATTGTATACGCTATACAATTTTTTTCTATCTGCTATTTTTTTTTTCCTATGAAAGTGGAGTTACCCTTTAAGTCCTGTAAGTTGCAAGGTGGGGCCTCCAAGGATCAGACTTGTTTTTCCAGCACATCCCACAGATGCTCGATTGGATTGCTATCCAAAGAAGTTGGAGGGCAAGTCAAAACCTCAAACTCAATTTTGTGTTCCTCAAACCATTCTTGAACAATTTTTGCAGTGGGGCAGGGCGCATTATTCTGCTGAAATGGTCAAAATCAATGTTTAGGTAGGTGGTACACGTCAAATAACATCCACATAAATGGCAAGACCAAGGTTTCCCAACAGAACATTGTCCAAAACATCACACTGCCTTCTTCCTATAGGGCATCCTGGTGTTGTCCAGTGTCGGATTTATAAGGGGGCAAAATGGGCAATTGCCTCGGGCCCACCTGCTAGAGGGGCCTCCCTGCCAAAGGGGCCCCAGACTTCCTTTATAAAAAAAAAAAATGAAACTTATTTTCTCTTGGGACTTCAGTAGAGTGTTTGTTCAGGAAATTGTCCAGTCTGCAGCCTTTGCCAACCCCCGATCATGTCTCGATCCATTTCAACAGGCAGTTTTATTACATGATGAAGGGCTTACAGATACCTTTCCAGGTGTTAATGTAGCTCTTAGAATATATTTAAGCATAATGGTCACTAGGTGTTCAGGAGAAAGGTTGTTCAGCAAACTGCCACAGTTAAAGAATTATCTGGGAACCATCACCCATGAAAGACTAAGTGCTCTGTGCCTACTGACTGTTGAGAGCAGTGTCCTCAAGATGATACTGTTTGATGAATTAGTTAAAGATTTAGCAAATGCTAAGTGCAAGAAGAAAGACTTTTTGTAAATATTGTAGTGTGATGCATAACTGTGATGCATGGCTTGCCAGTTCCAATTACCTGTGTAATGTGTATTTTTACAGTCAATAAAATAAAAAAATAAAAAAACAGACAAGTGTCTTCTTAGGAACCTAGCTTATATCTTTGTAGAACAAATGCAGTTTATAATTCATTTCAATTCACTTTTTATGTTTCATATAATTTAATTTCCATGTTGAGGGGCCCCCAAACTTGATGTTCCCCAGGCCCCCCAAGGTCTAAATCCAGCACTGGTGCCGTCTCTTCCCCCAGTGACGCATGCGCACCCGGCCATCCACATGATGTAAAGGAACAGATGATTCATCAGACCAGGCCACCTATTGCTCTGTTGTCCAGCGCTGATGCTCACGTGCCCATTGTAGGAGTTTTTGGCTGTGAGCACAGATCAGCCAGATCACCTTTACCGGTCTGTGGCTACACAGACCCATACACAACAAACTGAGATGCCCATTTTTTCTGTATTCAATACATCAACTTTAGGAACAACATGCTTACTTGGTGCCTAATATTTCCCCTTACAGATGCCATTGTAACAAGATACTCAATTTTTTTCATTTAATCTGTCAGCGGTCATAAAGTTATGGCTGATCAGTGTACTGTGTATATATAAGCTGCATAACCAAATGACAAATCCACACAATGGATTTATTTTTTGCTGCATTGCAAGCAAAAGGTGCGTGGGTAGGTTAGCTGAACAACCCCATTCAAGCTCTTCTGTTCAGAGAAGACCCCTCTGTGTCATACAGTTTCCCTATCCTATCGATTACTTGTCTCCCCTTCTGAGGAATTCAAGTGGCACTATATTTCCAAATGGGAAAATTAGCTTGGCATTACTTTGTCCGGTAAACAGATCAAGAGGTTCCTACTTTTCACATACAGTACTGTGCACCCTTTGGATTTAAACCAGCATAACTCCTTACACTTGCACACTTTGTACACTTGCACAAGTCTGGGTTTTTGTAGGATTAGAGTCGGGTGTATGATTAACCTATTATTTCAAGCAGGTGCTAATTATCAGCTAATTATCATCAATTTCATATGTAGGTTGAAAAACAGTCATTAACCACTTGCCGCCTGCCCGCCGTCAAATGACACTCCTGCCAACGTCACAGGACTGCGCAATTGTCAGTTGAAGCGACACAGTGATGTATCGCAAAAAAATGGCTTGGTCAGGAAGCTGGTAAATCCTTCCGCTGCTGAAGTGATTAACTTAAACAGAAACTGCTATGTAGGAGACTTAAAACTGGGTGAGGAACAGCCAAACTACTACAGCTACTAAAGTGAGGTTGTGGAAGACAGTTTCATGTCACAGGTCATACACCATGGAAAGACACAAAGTTCTATTGCATCAGCAAGGTCTCTTCCAGGCAAAGATTTCAAATCACACTGGGGTTTCACGATGTAGTATTTAAACTCTTTTGAAGAACCACAAAGAAACAGGCAATGTTAAGGGACCGTAGACACAGTGGTTCGTCAAGGAAACTTAATACAGCAGATAAGACTCATCATGCTTACTTCCCTTCAACATCTGAAGATGTCCAGCAGTACCATTAGCACAGAACTGGTGGAAACCAGAGGGACCCAGGTACACCCATCTACTTTCCAGAGAAGCCTGGCCAGATGTTGTCTTCATGGAAAAATTGTCATACCTATGATGTAGAAACAAGGCTAAGTGACTCAACTATGCAGAAAAACATAGGAACTGAAGTGCAGAAAAATAGCAGCAGGTGCTCTTGACTAATGAGCCAAAATGTGAAATATTTGGCTGCTAGCAACAGTGAGGTTACTTGCAAGTTTGGGGCTGCATTTCTGCAAATTAAGTTGGAAATTTGATCAGGATCAATGGTGACCTCAGGGCTGACAAATACAGACAGATACTTATCTATCAAGCCACACCATCAGGGAGGTGTGTGAAGGGACAAATAATGGTTTGGCCCCCATAGAGTCCTGATTTCAACATCATGGAATCTGTCTGGGAGTACATGAAGAAACAGAAGGATTTGAGGCAGTCTACATCCACAGAAGATCTTGGGCCCCAAGCAAGGGTCACATGAGAGGCCTACCCTGGTGTGGGTTCTTCAGGGCTATGCTAACGCACCTTGTACAGGGTCACTTTACTACACATGGGGTACCTTTGCTTTGTGCCACCTTCATCAGTGCCCTGGAACAAGGCTGAGGCTACCCTGGGGGAATACTCGACCTTAAATTGGAATTCTACTGTTAGAGATGAACATATACCATATACACTTGCACTGCAACTGTTCTCTAGTTAACTTTTGGTTCCTCTTGACAGTGTACACCTTCTATGTGATCTGCATTTAGGAGGGACATGCTGAGCTTTGTCCACTTCTACTTGTCCAGCTTTTCCTCTACTACTCCCCAGTAGCGGAGTGGGCCCCGCCATGTACTCTGCATGGGTTCCACACGAGCACTTAACTCTTGAACCTCTGTACAGGATGGGAACTTCTGCAGTGCGCATCTACTCCTGAAGCTCTGGTAGATAGACAGCAGGTGGAAGGAGTGTTGGCAACATATGCCTTGCTGCTAGAAGCCGTTCCACCTATAACAGATGCATTCTACTGACAGACTGCTTGTTAAACTTCTGTTACTCTAACCACTTGTGTCTTCACACTACTCCATTCCATACCAATGTTTTGATACCCCAATATGTAAAGACCCACTCAATAAACGATATGTGCCAGTTACTTGTGGTACACCTTTTTAGCAATTTCAGACCAGGCAAGGAAAACGTTTGAATACTTTGCTTAGGAAAAGTGCAAAATGAACATTCCAAAGTCCAACACACAAGTGCAAGGTTTTTTCTATGTCCCTACTCTTAACTACAGGCTTGTGCTGCCCAAGCATACCTGCAAAGGTGAAGTCCAAGCAATTACAGTCCTTCAGAGGCACTCTCATGCAGATGTAAGTCCTTCGGAGGAATGCTCCAGTTCTGGTGTCTTCAGATCGGACCCCAGGTTCAGATAAATTTAAATCCTGATGGTGATAGTCACCTCCTTCTGCTCCTCATGGGTAACATTCTCTATCTATCTCTCTTACAGGCCTCGGTTACAGCTATCTCTCTCCCTTGGGCTCTCCATGAGGTAAATCCCTGAACTCTCTTCCCCACTACCTCTTCGGGGGTCCTGATTAGTGGGCTGGACCCAGAGAAGAACCTGCCAAAAGACCAAAGAACTGGGAAGAGCGATTACTCCTACCCTACCGACCAGGACAGCCGTTATCTGGCTATTTCAACCTGCTTAAAAATCTACTTACAGAGTTCTTTCAAAAGAAAGAAGTGTACCAAGAATAATTGATGCTAATTTGAATGAAAAGTCTGGTAACACCAAATATTGATTTGATTTGAATTCCTGTTCCGTTTATTTACTTTCCATTTTGTTATATGATAAAAATAAACTATTAACACTTATAATTTTGAAAGCAATCTTAATTTACAGAATTTCTTCACACCTGCCTAAAACTTTTGCACAGTAGTGTATAAGACATCTATATGTGCTCAATATATGGAATATGGCTTTTGACAGATTGATTTTACACTCCCCACTAGATCCACAAGATGTTCCCCCAGTACACAGCTAAGTGTTGGAGTTGTATGTCTGTATTGGAGTCTAATGCATTCACACCCTTAGAGACATGTACCTTCCCCCCAGCGCTATACAAGTCCCCCTCTCACAATATGTATTTATTTGGCAGAATTTCACTTTATACTCATTTATGGATACAGAACCCCACACAGCTTAGATCAGCCTTTTTTAACCAGGGTGCCTTCAGGTTTCTTCAGGGGTGCCTTGGCAAAATGCCTAAAAATTGTCCAGAAATTGTATACAAGTCAGCGGGTGGATGAAGCCTGTCTTTTAGTTACACAAAGCCCCAGGTTTTTATTATGCACCATCATAAACTTCCAGCCGCTGGCATCTTAACAACCAATGACGTCATCGGTTGATAAGGAGGATGTCAGGCGCTTGCACAACATCATTGTTTGCCGCTCCCCAGCCCCTATCCATCAGCACTGCGATCACATTAGCTGAGTGAGGGAGAGAAACTGAGAGAGCAGAGAAACATTGGAATACTAGTCAGTAGCAGTATGCAAAAGTGTATGTGCTTTGGAAGAATAAATCACCTCCAAAGTTTGATGTCCTATGTGTGTGTATGTTGCTGCAATATGTAAAACTATTTGTTTCGTTTTTACATTTAGGAATGGGGTGCCTCGAGGCTGTGCAGAATTTTAAACTGTGCCTTGACTGAAAAAAGTTTGAGAAACACTGGCTTAGAGCACTGATACAATAAACATATCTATAGTAAATCCCCATAATACACATCATGATGATTTCCAATTAAATGGCTCTGTTATGTAAGCTGAAATATATGATATGGCTCTGAAAGAGCAAGTCGTCTTTACCATGTCTAGATGCCTAAATGCATTGAGTTGCTGCCATGTAATTGGCTGATTGGCAATTTGTGTTACCAAGCAATTGAACAGGTGTACCTAATAAAGTGTCTGGTGAGTGTATATATTTATGTACATGTATACTGTGCACTATGCAGAGGATCTCAGTGTAGCACCCTCCAATGTGCTAGTTTGTATAGTTGTAGTGTAGAAAAAGTTGGCCTGGCTAAGAGCCAGGCCTGCGTTAAATATGGGTCAGGGCTGAGTGATTCAGGGAGGCAGGATGACTCAGCACGCAGCATCTGGGGTAACTCCCCTGCTCTGTGTAACCTTTGAGAAGCTTCCAGAAGTAGAGGGTGGAGTCTAGGAGGAGCTGCTTGGATTATTGAGGGCCCCAGCCAATCCCCAGCAAATTTGGCAAAATGGGGTGGCAGGGGACAGGTACCTCATAAATGCTCATGGGTCATGCCAGCAGGGACAGTCAGGTGGAAGATGGAGAAGGAGAGCATCTACAATGCAAGGACCATCTACAACACATGGAAGATTTTTTCCTGGCAGCACAGGAGTAAAGAGAGGACAACAGGAGCAGGTCAGCACGTCCAGGAGTTCCCCAGAGGAGTCAGTGGGCTGGTGAGTGAGCAGTCTGGGAGGACAGTGGAAAAGTAGCCAGGAGGGTTACTGAAAGTGGGAGCTGCAGCCAGGTGGGCTGGTAGTGCCTGAAGAGGTGGTGCTGGGATCAGTAGCCACAGGGATGTAAGCTGGACACTGACTTTTGCTACACACCAACAGGGACCTCGGATTCCTGCCTAAACATGCTTTTGCTCAAAAATCTGACTAAGTACTGTGTCAGATCGTGTGCCAGTGGAGTTCTGCAAGCAAGTGTGCTGGAGGAAGCAGAGGAGTGTATATAGACTGTATATAGGAAAAGTTTTAATCCCCTCAATAAAATACCAAAGTTGATTTGTATGTACAATACATGTTGACTGCATTCACTGGTGTACCTAAAAAGTCCAACTAGTTCTCCTGAAGGGTATAATTGTGTCTATATCTTGGATGTGATACCCTATTACATTAGTGCACAGTCTTCTCCAGTGACTCCTATTTTTAGGCTTGACCTATTCTTTAGAAGGAGGAAAAAATAAAATGATTGATGATGGGAAGCAAACAAAACCAATCTAGAGTATTTCTAGCCTTCTTTACGTTTTAGCACGTGCAGCAGACAAAGCTACAGAAGTTGGAATAACAATGTTGTACTATTCTTTGAATAAATGGCCACAATTAAGTCCCTACTCCTAACAAACTGTAGTGTGGTAAAACAGCAATATAAGGAATAATGGATAGTTAAGTGTATAATACAGATGAGTTCACAGGCTCAGTTTGCCGTTCAGCCTGCTGTTAACATGCTCTTAACATGCTCATAACACAGACTCTACACATAGGAATTATTCCATTTCCCTCAATGAGTGTCCAGGGAGCTGCGTATGTATTGCCAAGGAACATTTACTGAGAACTATAAATCAGCCAGAATGTGCAATGTTCCATAGAATATATATATATTTATTTATAACTCTGCTTGCCCATCCAAGTTAATATGAAATATACCATGTTTCAATCATTTGAAAGTGATAAATACCCTCCAAATGGTTATAGAATAAACAAGTAAACTTAGACAAGAAATAATAATGGGTAGGGTATAATGAATCAGTCCAGACAGACTGAGACCCAATACACACTATACAACCTTTTTGGCCGGTTTACTTTAGAATTACTAAAACCATGTAGTGCAAGGGCCTGCCTGATTGCATACAAATTGAAACTCTTAATTTTTGACCTCATATTATATGGTTTTGGTAAATCTGAAGGAAAAAAATCTACAGAAAATTGTATAGTGTTATCTAGCTTAACTTTGATCTCAGCCTGCCTAATGGATTAAATGGAAAAGATGAGTGAGTAGATCTCGACAGATTCCATTTTATGATCACCACATCTATTGGCCAATAAAAAAAAAAAAAAAAAAACGCTGGGGGAGACTTTCCATATTACAATTATGGTTAATCCACTTTCAAAATGGTCTGTATAGGAGAGTCCTGGGCACAAGTTACAAAAAGGAAGCAGACAGACAGCTCTAATATGATATCACCCAATGTGATATATCTCAATATCTCTCAGGGTGCTGAGAATGTCTTACATTTCTGACTGAAGAATTCATCTTTTATCTTTTTTTTTTTAGTCTGCTCTAGTTTCCTTCTGTATGTCTGTGATGGCAACTTTTATTTTAAGAAACTGGGAATGACAAATCACAGCTCATGTTAATAATTTTAGGATGCACCTTGAAAAAAGTCCACTTGTTCTAAGCTCCCAAAGGCTAAACTATGAACCCGTTTAGATGCACAGCTATTAGAACAGGTGCCAACTTGACGGAAGTTCTATTCTATACTGGATCATAGTGACCGTGACAACACCTTTGTACATGTTCAACAATTGTCTTTGCTTTCCTTGCTCATGGGACTTAATATGAAAAATGGCAATATTATGCAGTGCCCTACCAGTATGAGAACCTCCAGTTTTCTTTTCATATATACACGACTTTGTTAGCTATGTTGAGAGAAACCTGTTGTTTATAGAACTAGCTGGGCCTGCTTTACTAAAACTAATAAAGAAAAGTAGGGATGTACTTTTGGGGATACTCGGCACAGCAGTCACAATTACTGAACCTGATTGTTCAATGATGTTTATTGTGTACATTGCGTTCTTAGTTTGTTGTTGGCATTAAACATCGAGATCCTGTTGCCTTTGTGCCAACATTTTTTTGAGAGAATACATTGAAGCAGTAAAAAATCGGTTTGCTAAATAATGAGGTATGCATATTTATATTCCACCATATTTTTAGGTTTACCACTTTTTAGCTAGTGTAAGTTCTATGCTGGTGTATACATTCCACAGCAAACTACACATGTTAATGTAGCGCTGGTAGATTTTCAATCTACCGCAGGTTAGGTAAATTTAGTAAATTGTGCGTTAGTAAGGTAAAAGTTTGCCTCTGTTCCAGCTTGGCTGACGTTGTGTGTGTTTCGTGCTGACCAGTGGGTGTCGCTGTTACCACTGGTCGGTGTTGGAAAGGCAACGCGTCAAAGTGTATGGATGTTCCTCTGTCTCGGAGACAAGCTTGGTGGAGGTGGTCCTCCGAGTTGCATTCTGGGAAGAGGGTATTTATGGGACAGACGCCATGTTCTAGGGTTCGTTTTACAGCCACCTGCTGGCCCTCCTGGCCGACAGGTATGCGTTAAGGAGCTACCTCGTGGACCTCCGATCGGGAGGCCCATGATGCTGCGGCGCAGGGGTGGGTCCAGAGGCTTGTCTGGGGCCTACCACCGCGGCCGAGGAATGGTCCTGAGCTGTCGGTCCTGTGTGATGAAGCTGGACAACCGAGGAGATCCCAGGGGAGGACCCGTCTTGGAGAGATCGCGCGGCGTGCTGGTCTATAGAGGGGCCTGGTGACTCGGTTGGAGGACGAATCCAAAAGGAGTAACCATACAGCATATTGTTGCCGGTTCGGCTTAAAGGTTCAGGCACTGTGACTGACTTTCATTGCAGAAAATCTGATACATCCTGTGGCAGAGGATCGTACGGATTTATTCCCCTAAACAAGTCTGTGGCAGAGACTTTTGATTCGTGCTGCGTACTGGCTGCTAGACCGGTGAGAGAGGCCTATCCAGACGAGCAAGGAGTGTGTCCCACAAGGGGAGCGCATTCCACATAATTGTCTGAATTCTACCAGGACATTTGTCGCTAAGATTCTACAAGAAGATATTTGAGTTTCTCCTGAAAGTTTCCTTTTCCGCCTCTTTCCTACTACTTCCTAAAGTTTGTTTCTTCAATAAAGCATTGAAAACGTACTCCAGTGTTGGTGCGTGTGTCGTCCAGAAGTAAATTCAACAGAACCCCTAGACCCGGTGTCGGTGAAACAGAGGGAAGCAAAGTGAAGGTAACAGATCCGCTTAAACCAGCAGCTCCACCGTGAGTTAGTGCTACATGTGGGGGCGTCGTCCGGGATTTATTGACCGACAATTATTGCAACCCAGTGGAGTGTTTTACCGGGAGTTTACAGAGAGAGAGCTGGACTTTGAAAAAAAAGATCTTTTCAGGAAGAGGAAAGGTTAAACTGCAGGACTTTGCTTTTGAGTGCGTAGACGCTGGGCACCAGAAGAGGCCCGGGAGCTACGTGACTGAAAGAACAAGTGGGAGGAGTTACCCTACTTGCTACCGTGTGGAACGCGTGTAGCGTGTTTGGCGCCAGAGAAGAAGCCTCGTGATCGTGCTGAAAAGAGTGTGGCCATGTCTTTTCCGGCGTTGCAATCGGTTGTGGGACCCAGAGTGTTCCCTGCAAGCACCGTGATGAATACTGTGCAATCTGGAACTCTGCTCACAGATACTGGAGTTCGAATGAAGCCGCAGGGGAGGTTTGTCCTGTATACCTCGGGAGATGTTGAGGGACTGGGCATGACCTGCCATCAATGTGGAGGATTGGCCGTACATCTTCGTCCATTTGGCCGATGTCTGCAGTGTGGAGAGTACTTGTTTGTGGTGGAGCCACCTACCATGCCGCCCCGTGCCTATCGGATGGATTGGGTGACAGGTATTGCTACGGTGGAAGCTGCTACCGCTGCAGAGAGGGAGTGACGGGCCGCTACTTTGCCTGTTGCTACCGACAATGTTTCGGAGAGAGACACTGTCGCTGCCGTCTCATCAGGAGACATTACTTTGATTTCTGAGTCCACTACGCCTGTTCCTGTGGTGCCTACTCAGAAGAAGGTGGGCTATGTGAAGGCTTCCCGCGGCCGTGGTCGAGGCCTACCCCAGAGGTTACCTGAGCCGGAGCTACCAAAGTCTACGCCTGGGACGGGTAAGCCATTGTTGGGGACTGTAAATAAGTATTTGCCAGCAGAGGAATTGAGAGACTCAGAACTAGAATCCATGTCGAATCTTTCCGGGGATGATGACTTGTTTGAAACCATGTCACAAGAGCTATTGTGGTCACAAGGCGAGGATGTTGCCTCCACAATGATTTTTCCTGAATAGACTGCCATGAGTTCTGGAAAGACATCACCCTGTGTGGAGACGCACAGTGTTGTTGCTGGGACTTTGTCAAAAGTTATCGGTTCGCTACAGACACCGGCTGGGTCTATGGTGAAAAAGTCATTAGATTCCTGTATACCGCCTGGTATGGGGAGAGACAGATCTTTGCCAAAATTTGCTCGCTTGCAAAGGATATTAAACAAGTGTGTGGCCGCAGAGTATGGTTTGGAGTTCCCCTATGTGCCCCAGGATCTCATGGGAAAAAAATTTTTCCAGGATCTTTTAGCAGTGGTGTGACGCTTCAATTTACAATTTAGTTACATTAAACTACAAGCCAAGGAGATCATGGAGATTATTTAGGGTGTAGTAGCCACCTAACCAGATAATTTCTATCCACATCAAGATAGCAACACCAATAACCTTATGGGTTCAGTGCTAATTTTCCACTTTCCTCAACCTAATTCCAGCATGTCTTCTTTCTAAGAACTCAGAAGACTATTAATGTAAGAAAAAACTCTAGCCTAAGGTTTTTACCCTTTAATTCATTAATAGATTTGTACAATTCTGATATTTTTTTTTTTATTGTATTAAAGCGGAGTTCCACCCATAAAAAAAAAAAATTATTACTGTGCAGCAAATAATATAATAAATTACATTTGGAGAAAAAAATGTTTTTTTAACTTACCTTTTCATACCTGTTGCTATGTGGTCCCTTCAAATCTTCCCCTTCCTCACTGAGGCTCCTTACGTCATTTCCCTCTGCGCCTCCGCTCGCTACTACTCCTGGGAGATGTGTGTCATCATTTCCCAGGAGTCAGTGGGCAGCGCCAAGGACTTCGTTGCCATCACAACAGGGCGGGCACTCAACGACACTGCCTGTTGTGATGACAACCTGAGAAGTTGACGGCGCTGGGATACTGTGAAAATGCGCGTGTGCAAGAACGGGCAGTGCATGCTGGTCACTAAGCTGCACCGTATCCCAGAACATTATGCTTGTGGGCTTCACATACCCACAAGCAATATGGGAACGGCCTGGAAGCAATTTTAAAAGTTGATTTTTTATATTAAACCGGACATGGAGGAACAAATTTTTCTAAAGACGTGAGTGTTAAATGTCTATGTGATGACCTTAAGAAATGTTTAAAAAAAAATATGTTACATGTCGTTGGAACTCCGCTTTAAAGCGGGGGTTCACCCACACCGCCAAAAAAAAAAAAATATTAAAAGCCAGCAGCTACAAATACTGCAGCTGCTGACTTTTAATACATGGCCACTTACCTGTCCCAGGGTCCAGCGATGTCGGCAGGGGACGCCGAGAACCCGCTCGGTTCTCGGCAGCTGCCGCCGCCATCCTAGGTGAGGGAATCAAGAAGTGAAGCGTTGCGGCTTCACTTCCCGGTTCCCTACTGCGCATGCAAAGGCAAAAACTCTACAAATTCACAATCCAGATGGTGACGCTTTACACTATACAATAAGTTTTAATAAATTAAAATAAGTTGAATTGTGGATCTCACCATATCTGTAGAGAACAAAGGATCCGACCAGTATTTAGAACCAGCTGCAAAAATGAAACGAAAGGCCAATAACAGATAGTCTTGTTATTAGGACTGGGAAAAATACATATCAATTTGCTTTGAAGTTTTGAGACTGCAAACTAATAAGAATACATTGATATTCCTTAATGAGATCACTTATGTGGAGAGATTCAATTACCCCTCGTTTCCACTGAGCGGATCAGTTCGGTTTGGTACGGTACGCTATTTTGAGTGTTTCCATTATGAAAGCGGCCCATACAACCGAACCAAACTGCACCATTCAGGGTCCTGCTTCAGATGTGGCGCCATAGAAAATGGTACAGTTCGGTTAGGGCGGAGCTACGATACAGTCCACTGATTGGTGGACGCGTGACGCCATGCTAGGCATTTTTTCTAAACCCACGTATGGCCCCTGTCGGTCCGACTTGCAGTGGAAACGCCCACCTGAATAGGCCGGACCATTCTAGGCCTTCCAAACTGTACCGACCCGAACCGATCCACTCAGTGGAAACAAGGCCTTAGATTTAATATTGTGCAGAGATATATTTATTTCTTTGGAATAAAGGGAGAGCTAGGTTGACAAGATTCTTTGTAAATATATATATATATATATATACAGTATCTCACAAAAGTGAGTACACCCCTCATATTTTTGTAAATATTTTATTATATCTTTTCATGTGACAATGCTGAAGAAATGACACTTTGCTACAATGTAAAGTAGTGAGTGTACAGCTTGTATAACAGAGTAAATTTGCTGTCCCCTCAAAATAACTCGACACTATCTGAACCAAATAAGTTTATCTTGGTCTCATCAGACCACAGGACATGGTTCCAGTAATACATGTCCTTAGTCTGCTTGTCTTCAGCAAACTGTTTGCATGCTTTCTTGTGCATCATCTTTAGAAGAGGCTTCCTTCTGGGACGACAGCCATGCAGACCAATTTGATGCAGTGTGCGGCATATGGTCTGAGCACTGACAGGCTGACCCCCCACCCCTTCAACCTCTGCAGCAATGTTGGCAGCACTTATATGTCTATTTCCCAAAGACAACCTCTGGATATGACACTGAGCACGTGCACTCAACTTCTTTGGTCGACCGTGGCCAGGCCTGTTCTGAGTGGAACCTGTCCTGTTAAATCGCTGTATGGTATTGGCCACCGTGCTGCAGCTCAGTTTCAGGGTCTTGGTAATCTTCTTATAGCCTAGGCCATCTTTATGTATGCAATTCTTTTTTCACATCCTCAGAGAGTGCCATGAGGTGCCATGTTGAATTTCCAGTGACAAGCATGAGAGAGTGAGAGCGATAACACCAATTTTAACACACCTGCTCCCCATATTCACCTGAGACCTTGTAACACTTATGCCCTGTACATACGGTCGGACATTGATCCGACATTCCGACAACAAAATCCTAGGATTTTTTCCGACGGATGTTGGCTCAAACTTGTCTTGCATACACACGGTCACACAAAGTTGTCGGAAAATCCGATCATTCTGAATGCGGTGACGTAAAACACGTACGTCGGGACTATAAACGAGGCAGTAGCCAAAAGCTTTCAGCTCTTTATTTATTCTGAGTGTGCATGGCACTTTGTGCGTCAGATTTGTGTACACACGATCGGCATTTCCAACAACGGATTTTGTTTGAAAATCCGATGGAAAATGTGTGATGGAGCCCACACACGGTCGGAATTTCCGACAACATGGTCCTATCACACATTTCCGTCGGAAAATCCGATCGTGTGTACAGGGCATAACAAGTCACTTCACACCGGGGAGGGAAAATGGCTAATTGGGCCCAATTTGGACATTTTCACTTAGGGGTGTACTCACTTTTTGTTGCCAGCGGTGTAGACATTAATGGCTGTGTGTTGAGTTATTTTGAGGGGACAGCAAATTTACACTGTTATACAAGCTGTACACTCACTACTTTACATTGTAGCAAAGTGTCATTTCTTCAGTGTTGTCAGGGGTGTACTCACTTTTGTGAGATACTGTATATATATATATATATATATATATATATATATATATATATATATATATACAGTGGGGACGGAGAAAGTATTCAGACCCCCTTAAATTTTTCACTCTTTGTTATATTGCAGCCATTTGCTAAAATCATTTAAAGCGGGGGTCCACCTAAACCGCCAAAAAAAAAAAATATTAAAAGCCAGCAATTACAAATACTGCAGCTGCTGACTTTTAATAAATGGCCACTTACCTGTTCCAGGGTCCAGCGATGTTGGCAGGCGACGCCGAGAACCCGCTCGGTTCTCGGCAGCTGCCGCCGCCATCCTAGGTGAGGGAATCAGGAAGTGAAGCGTTGCGGCTTCACTTCCCAGTTCCCTACTGCGCATGCGCGAGTCGCGCTGCGCATCGTAACTGGTCCCCGCTATCTCCTGGGAGCTGTGTGTTTCCCAGGAGACAGCGCGGAGGGACAGGAAGAGGCATAGACTCCCATGGGAGTCTATGCCGGAAGTGGGTGCAAATACCTGTCTTAGACAGGTATCTGCACCCCCCTCCCCCCTGAAAGGTGCCAAATGTGACACCGGAGGGGGGGAGGGTTCCGAAAAGCGGAAGTTCCATTTTTGTGTGGAACTCTGCTTTAAGTTAATTTTTTTCCTCATTAATGTACACACAGCACCCCATATTGACAGAAAAACACAGAATTGTTGACATTTTTGCAGATTTATGCAGACAAAAGAAAAACTGAAATATCACATGGTCCTAAGTATTCAGACCCTGTGCTCAGTATTTAGTAGAAGCACCCTTTTGATCTAATACAGCCATGAGTCTTTTTGGGAAAGATGCAACAAGTTTTTCACACCTGGATTTGGGGCTCCTCTGCCATTCCTCCTTGCAGATCCTCTCCAGTTCTGTCAGGTTGGATGGTAAACGTTGGTGGACAGCCATTTTTAGGTCTCTCCAGAGATGCTCCATTGGGTTTAAGTCAGGGCTCTGGCTGGGCCATTCAAGAAAAGTCACGGAGTTGTTGTGAAGCCACTCCTTCGTTATTTTAGCTGTGTGCTTAGGGTCATTGTCTTGTTGGAAGGTAAACCTTCGGCCCAGTCTGAGGTCCTGAGCACTCTGGAGAAGGTTTTTATCCAGGATATCCCTGTACTTGGCCGCATTCATCTTTCCCTCGATTGCAACCAATCGTCCTGTCCCTGTAGCTGAAAAACACCCCCACAGCATGATGCTGCCACCACCATGCTTCACTGTTGGGACTGTATTGGACAGGTGATGAGCAGTGCCTGTTTTTCTCCACACATACTGCTTAGAATCAAGGCCAAAAAGTTCTATCTTGGTCTCATCAGACCAAAGTGGCTGTGTTTGATGGGCACAGTGGCTGTGTTTGACAGCACAGTGGCTGCGTTTGATGGACACAGTGGCAGCATTTGATGGGGCCCAGTGGCAATATTTGATGGGCACAGTGGCAGCATTTGATGGGGCACAGTGGCAGTGTTTGATGGCACAGTGGCTGCATTTGATGGGCACAGTGGCTGTGTTTGATGGGCAAGTGGCTGTGTTTGATGGGCACAGTGGCTGTGTTTGACAGCACAGTGGCTGCGTTTGATGGGCACAGTGGCAGCATTTGATGGGCACGGTGGCAGCGGTTGATGGCACAGTGGGTGCATTTGATGGAAACAGTGGCTGCGTTTGATGGACACGGTGGCTGCGTTTGATGGGCACAGTGGCTGCGTTTGATGGCACAGTGGCTGCATTTGATGGCACAGTGGCTACATTTGATGGGCACAGTGGCGGCATTTGATGGGCACAGGGGCAGCGTTTGATGGGCACAGTGGCTGTGTTTGATGGGATCAGTGGCTGTGTTTAATGGGCACAGTGGCTGCGTTTGATGGGGCACAGTGGCACTATTTAATGGGCACAGTTCTAGCATTTGATGGGGCACAGTGGCAGCATTTGATGGCACTGTGGCTGTGTTTAATGGGCACAGTGGCTGCGTTTGATGGCACAGTGACTGCATTTGATGGCACAGTAGCTGCGTTTGATGGGCACAGTGGCTGCGTTTGATGGCACTGTGGCTGCGTTTGATGGGCACAGTGGCTGCGTTTGATGGCACAGTGACTGCATTTGATGGCACAGTAGCTGTGTTTGATGGGCACAGTGGCTGCGATTGATGGCACAGTGGCTGCGTTTGATGGGCACAGTGGCTGCGTTTGATGGCACAGTGGCTGCGTTTGATGGGCACAGTAGCTGCGTTTGACGGGCACAGTGGCTGCGTTTGATGGGCACAGTGGCTGCATTTGATGAGCACAGTGGCTGGGTTTGATGGGCACAGTGGCTGGGTTTGATGGGCACAGTGGTTGTGTTTGATGAGCACAGTGGCTGTGTTTCATGGCACAGTGGCAGCGTTTGGGACACAGCCAGTGCTGTATTTTGGCCTAGGCCAACAAGGCCCAGGCCTAGGGTGGCATTTTGTGGGGGGTGACCCCCAGCACGAAAAAGCCCCCTCCTCCTCTAGAGTCAATCCATTCACTGCTGAGGTTGCTGGCTGTAGTGTCTCTCATAGAGCAGAGCTTGTAGTGACAGTTCCCCCCTCCCCCTCCCCCTCCCCCTCCCCTCCACACAGACAGGAGAGCAGAGAGAGAGAGAACTGGTCAGCCTCCTGTGTTGTGATTCCAGCAGGTGTACATGGAGCCTGCAGGGTCAGTCAGATTGTGGCTTCAGCTGGCAGCTACATTCTGCATATCCTGAAGGGGGTGAGAGTAACATCCTCTTCACTGTGTCTCCTTACAAACCTCACAACAGCAGCTTATCTATGCTCCAGCTTTCACTTTGTTTATCTTATCCCCTGTTATCTGAAATAGGGACTACTTTCTGATAATTAACCCTCCATGTCCTTGGTGCTAGGGGAGGACTGTGCTTTTCTTCTCTGCATCAATGGACACATGTACACTGCTGCTTACATATATGGTTAACTCTTTACAGCTCAATATCTGCAGGCTGGTGCTTCTGGAATCAAAGGCATTTAACACCTGGTGTCTGCTTGTATATGTGGTTACCATTCATAGCTACCTGTATGGCTAATGCTGCCTTCTGACATATGAAGAAATGTGTCATTTCTGATCATAGATCAGTCTGGATTTTTTTACCCATCCTGCTGACTACATTAAGCCCAGGCTCACACTGACGGCGGGTTAGAAATCATGTGGGTTCAGCTAAACTCACACAATTTCGAAATGGCATTGCAGTCCGACTACGGGGGCAATTTGAAAGACATCTGTGCGGGTTCATACACAGATGTCTATACAAATCGCACCACAAGGTTGCCAAAAGTAGTGCAGGAAATACTTTTGGGAATCAGGGAGGCACCACAAAGTCAGCGTTGCGCCAATTCGGACGGTGCCATTGCCTGCAATAGCCACCGATTTGGGATGCGATTTGACATGTCAAATCGCATCCCAAATCGGCCCAATGTGAACGGTGCTTAAAATGGAACTACACATAATTGGTATGATTAGAATGCAATTGGAGACCCTTATTGATCATTGATTGTAACTGATGAGGCTGTGCTGATGGGCACTGGTGAAGCTGCATTGATGGGCGCTGATCAGGCTGCGCTGCTGGGCACTGATGAGGCTGCACTGATGGGCACTGGTGAGGCTGCACTGCTGGGCACTGGTGAGGCTGCATTGATGGGCACTGGTGAGGCTGCATTGATGGGCACTGATGAGGCTACATTGATGAGCACTAGTGAGGCTGTATTGATGGGCACTAGTGAGGCTGCATTGATGGGCACTGGTGAGGCTGCATTGATGGGCACTGATGAGGCTACATTGATGAGCACTAGTGAGGCTGCATTGATGGGCACTAGTGAGGCTGCATTGATGGGCACTGGTGTGGCTGCATTGATGGGCACTGGTGAAGCTGCATTGATGGGCACTGATCAGGCTGCATTGATGGGTACTGATGAGGCTGAACTGATGGGCACTGGTGATGCTGTATTGATGGGCACTAATGAGGCGGCATTGATGGGCACTGATGAGGCTGCCTTGATGGGCACTGATCAGGTTGCACTTGGTACCCACTTGTGGAGAGGAAGAGGTGGGGCTCTAAGAGGAAAAGGTGGAGCCTAAAGAGGAAGGGGTGTGGTTTACAGATGACAGGGTGGGTCTTTAACAGGAAGGGGCGTGATATTGACAGGAAGGGGTGGATCATATTTAAATTAGGGGGGTGCACAAGTTTAGTCAGGCCTAGGGCAGCACAAAACCTAAGTACACCACTGGGCACAGTGGCAGCATTTGATGGGGCACAGTGGCAGCTTTTGATGGGCACAGTAGCAGCATTTGATGGGCACAGTGGCTGCAATTGATGGGCACAATGGCTGCATTTGATGGCACAGTAGCTGCGTTTGATGGGCACAGTGGCTGCGATTGATGGCACAGTGGCTGCGTTTGATGGGCACAGTGGCTGCGTTTGATGGCAAAGTGGCTGCGTTTGATGGGCACAGTAGCTGCGTTTGATGGGCACAGTGGCTGCGTTTGATGGCACAGAATTTTTCAGCTGCCACTGATCAGATTTCAACAATCTACTGTATTACATATGGCTCTACCTTTGAAAGATGGAGGTGTTTTAAGCTCTGGAATATTTGGATAACTGGATTAATATCACTCAGAATAGCACAATGTATTTAATAATGTTATGTATCATTGAAGAGACATACCACAGGCCAGATATTTGCAGTATCTGGTAACATGCTTCTATTCCTAGCTGATACAGAATGAATGTATAAAGGTTAGATACATTTCATGTCACTAGGAAGAAGCAAGTAGGAATTGTTAACCCTACTGGCTCCATCCTAGTGACATGAGACATATCTAACCTTCGCACCCCACTGCCTGAAAAAAACTCTAAGCTGCGTTGATATACAGTATCTCACAAAAGTGGACACACCCCTCACATTTTTGTAAATATTTTATTATATCTTTTCATGTGACAACACTGAAGAAATTACACTTTTCTACAATGTAAAGTAGTGAGTGTACAGCTTGTATAACAGTGTAAATTTGCTGTCCCCTCAAAATAACTCAAAACACAGCCATTAATGTCTAAACCGCTGGCAACTAAAGTGAGTACACCCCTAAGTGAAAATGTCCAAATTGGGCCCAATTAGCCATTTTCCCTCCCCGGTGTCATGTGACTCGTTAGTGTTACAAGGTCTCAGGTGTGAATGGTGGTTAAATTTGGTGTTATCGCTCCCTCTCATACTGGTCATGCTCCCAGAACAGGCCTCACCATGGTCGAACAAAGAAGCTGAGTGCACATGCTCAGCGTCATATCCAAAGGTTGTCTTTGGGAAATAGATGCATGAGTGCTGCCAGCAATGCTGTAGAGCAGGGATCTGCAATTAGCAGACCTCCAGTTGTTGCAAAACTACAAGTCCCATCATGCCTCTGCCTCTGGGTGTCATGCTTGTGGTTGTCAGAGTCTTGCTATGCCTCATGGGACTTGTAGTACCGAAACAGCTGGAGGTCCACTAATTGCATATCCCTGCTGTAGAGGTTGAAGGGGTGGGGGGGGGGGGTCAGCCTGTCAGTGCTCAGACCATACGCCACACGCTGCATCAATTGGTCTGCATGGCTGCATAGATGATGCACAAAAAAGCCCACAAACAGTTTGCTGAAGACAAGCAGACTAAGGACTAATGTCCTGTGGTCTGATGAGACAAAGATAAACCTATTTGGTTCAGATGGTTTCGAGCGTTTGTGGTGGCAACCAGGTGAGGAGTACAGAGACAAGTGTGTCTTGCCTACAGTCAAGCATGGTGGTGGGAGTGTCATGGTCTGGGGCTGCATAAGTGCGGCCACCACTGGGGAGCTACAGTTCATTGAGGGAACCATGAATGCCACATGTACTGTGACATACTGAAGCAGAGCATGATCTCCTTTCTTCAGAGACTGGGCCACAGGGCAGTATTCCAACATGATAACGACCCCAAACATACCTCCAAGACGACCACTGCCTTGCTAAAGAAGCTGTGTGTAAAGGTCATGGACTGGCCAAGCATGTCTCCAGACCTAAACCCTATTGAGCTTCAAACAGAAGGTGGGGGAGCGCAAGGTCTCTAACTTCCACCAGCTCCATGATGTCGTCATGGAGGAGTGGAAGAGGAATCCAGTAGCAACCTGTGAAGCTCTGGTGAACTCCATTCCCAAGAGGGTTAAGGCAGTGTTGGAAAATAATGGTGACCACACAAAATATTGACACGTAGGGGTGTACTCACTTTTGTTGCCAATAGTTTAGACATTAATGGCTGTGTGTTGAGTTATTTTGAGGGGACAGCAAATTTACACTGTTATACAAGCTGTACACTCACTACTTTACATTGTAGCAAAGTGTCATTTCTTTAGTGTTGTCACATGTAAAGATACAGTTGTGTTAAAAAGTGTTGGCCCCCTTACTGATTTTTCACATTTGTCACACTTTAATGTTTCAGATCATCAAACAAATTTAAATATTAATCAAAGATAACATAGGTAAACACAACATGCAGTTTTTAAAGGAAAGTTTTTATTATTAAGGGATAACAAAATCCAAACCCACATGGCCCTGTGTGAAAAAGTGTTTGCGCCCCCCCCTTTTAAAACATAACTTAAAGGGGTTGTAAAGGTAAATTTTTTTTTTTTAAAATAACAAACATGTTATACTTACCTTCACTGTGCAGCTCGTTCTGCACAGAGTGGCCCCGAACCTGGTCTTCTGGGGTCCCTCGGCGGCTGTTTCAGCTCCTCCCCGCAAGCATTAACCACCTTAATGCGAGCTCCCTCGCATGGTGGTTAGTGCTTGCGGGCGCGCTCCCGTGATACAGCCGGCGGCTATAGCCGATCACTGTATCACTCGGCCCCGCCCCCCAGCGCGCCGCGTCATTGGATGTGATTGACAGCAGTGCGAGCCAATGGCTGCGCTGCTTCCAATCCATCCACTGTAGCCAATCAGCGGCCAGGGTGAGCGGAGGAATAGCTGTCGGGAACGCGAAGCTGACTTTCGAGGCGTCAGGTAAGTAAAACGGGGGGGCTGGGGGCGGCGGTATTGTCAGAAGTTTTTTCACCTTAATGCATAGAATGCATTAAGGTGAAAAAATTTTTACCTTTACAACCCCTTTAACTCTGGTTTATCACACCTGAGTTCAATTTCTCTAGCCACACCCAGGCCTGATTACTAGACATGTGCACACTGAAATATTTTGTTTCGGAATTTCGGTTTCGTCCTAAAAATACATTTATTCGTTTTTTTGTTCATTTATTCATTTTTATTTACATATTTTGTTTTGTTAAAACATGCATTCATTTTAGGGGCTTTGTCAAATCTTCATGTTGAACTGTATTATACATATTAGTGATCATTTTGAATGATACGATACATGTCGAACGGTCTACCCCAACAGTCAACGGAATTGCGTTGTATCGAAATTCAAGCATATAACTTCCTTCCTGTTCGCTGTTGGCTGTACGTGTGTACTTAAGTTCTAGCTATTTTACTGCTCCTCCTCTTTGGTTACAATCAGCCAATAACATTCATCATCATCATCATCATCATTTTACTTCCCCCACCGATTCCAGTAGCAACCTCTAACAGCTCTTTTACTAATATCTCTATAATGTCAAATCTTTTCTCTCTATGTTGAATAATCTTGGACTAATAGAGTTAGGTTAGGCACATTCGACCGCATGTCAAATCTTCTATCTATCTATATCGAACTGTTGTCACAATGATACGAAAATATAGTTGATATGAAAAAAAAGCATTTTGGATTCTGCGCGTTGGTTATCGTTTTGTTAAAACAAACACATCAATCCCCGAAATTCGAAAGAGAAAGTGCATTTGGACGAATGCACATGTCTGATTACTGCCACACCTGTTCGCAATCAAGAAATCACTTAAATAAGACCTGACTGACAAAGTCAAGTAGACCAAACGATCCTCAAAAGCTACACATCATGCTGAGATCCAAAGAAATTCAGGAACAAATGAGAAAGAAAGTAATTGAGATCTAGCAGTCTTGAAAAGGTTCTAAAGCCATTTCTAAAGCTTTGGGACTCCAGTAAACTACAGTGAGAGTCATTATCCACAAATGGCAAACACATGGAACAGTGGTGAACCCTCCCAGGATTGGGCGGCAACCAAAATTACCCCAAGAGCGCAGTGACAACTCATCCAAGAGGTCACAAAAGACCCCACAACAACATCCAAAGAACTGCAGGCCTCACTTGCCTCAGTTCAGGTCAGTGTTCATGACGCCACCATAAGAAAGAGACTGGCCAAAAATGGCCTGCATGGCAGAGTTCCAAGATGAAAACCGCTGCTGAGCAAAAAGAACATAAAAGCTTGTCTCCGTTATGCCAGAAAACATCTTTATGATCCCCAAGAGTTTGGAAAAAATACTCTGTGGACTGACGAGACAAAAGTTGAACTTTTTGGAAGGTGTGCGCCCCATTACATCTGGCGTAAAAGTAACACCGCATTTCAGAAAAAGAACATCATACCAACAGTAAAATATGGTGGTGGTAGTGTATGCTGTGTACACATGGGCGGACTTTTCGGCATCAAAGGTCCGACGGTCCTTACAATGGACTTTTGACGGACTTTCAAACTAATGGACTTGCCTACACACAATCACACCAAAGTCTAACCGATTCGTACGTGATGACCTACGACCGGACTAAAATAAGGAAGTTCATAGCCAGTAGCCAATAGCTGCCCTAGCGTTGGTTTTCGTCTGTCGGACTAGAATACAGACGAACGGATTTTTCGATCGGACTCGAATCCGTCGGAAAGATTTGAAACATGTTTTAAATCTAAAGTCCGTCTGATTTTTCGACCGAAAAAGTCCGCTGCAGGCCCGATGAAGCCCACACACGGTCGGATTGTCCGACGGATTTGTTCCGAAAAGTCAGGCGGTGTGTACACGGCATAATGGTCTGGGGCTGTTTTGCTGCTTCAGGACCTGGAAGACTTGCTGTGATAAATGGAACCATGAATTCTGCTGTCTACCAAAAAATCCTGAAGGATAATGTGCGGCCATCTGTTCATGACCTCAAGCTGAAGCGAACTTGGGTTCTGCAGCAGGACAATGATCCAAAACACACCAGCAAGTCCACCTCTTAATGGCTGAAGAAAAACATAATGAAGACTTTGGAGTGGCCTAGTTAAAGTCCTGACCTGAATCCTATTGAGATGCTGTGGCATGACCTTAAAAAAGACGGTTCATGATTGAAAACCTTGGCTGAATTACAACAATTCTGCAAAGATGAGTGGACCAAAATTCCTGCACAGTGCTGTAACAGACTCATTGCAAGTTATCGCAAATGCTTGATTACAGTTCTTGCTGCTAAGGGTGCCCCAACCAGTTTTTAGGTTTAGGAGGCAAACAAACACTTTTTCGCACAGGGCCATGTGGGTTTGGATTTTGTTTTACCTTAATAAAAACCTTCCTTTAAAAACTGCATGTTGTGTTTATTTGTGTTATCTTTGACTAATATTTGATGATCTGAAACAATAAAGTGTGACAAACGTGCAAAACAATGAAAAATCAGGAAGGGGGCCAACACTTTTTCACACGACTGTATAATAAAATATTTACAAAAATGTGAGGGGTGTACTCACTTTTGTGAGATACTGTACATTACTGGACACATCTGTTTCTTGTGAAATATAGTTCAATCCCTCCCTAGTCTGCCACATCGACTCAAATTCTGCTTATTGGCGGGACTTCAGCTAGTACAATGTTTAAAAAGTTCCAACTCCAGTAGGAAAGTTTTGTTTCCTATATATGCAAGAAATACCAAAATAAATGTAAAAAGTATGTTATTAGCAGTTGACACACATTACATTTTTCTGTATGGAAAATGTGTATTGTGAGATATGCATCATATGTGTAGCACCCCCTAGCTGTGTTACTAGAGTGCTAGAGTTTTTGTGTTAGTGTAGGTGTGTTTTTCTGGGTCAGGTAAGTGACTCAGGTAGGTTGGATGACTCATCAGCAGCTTCTCTGGTGACTCCTACTGCTATCTGGAAACTGGGAGAAGATTCCAGAAGCAGTTGGGAGGGGTCTAGGAGAAGCTAGCTGGAGTGTTCTGAGGGCCCTGACCAATCCCCAACAGAAGGGTTGGCAGGTGGCAGGCCCCCCTCAAATACTCTGGGTCAGCCCAGTAGGGGCAGTGTGGAGTTCGGTTGGAAGATGGAGATGGAGTGTTAGGCTGTCTGGGCTTTTGAGAGTAGTTCCCCAGTCTGGGGGGGGAGTGAACTCAGGCCTGGGTTTGGGTGTGGAAGGCACCCCTCTGAATGACACATGGAGGGATCCTGACCAAGTGGCATGGGAGCAAGGAGAGGACGCCAGGAGGCCACTGCCGGGCAAATCTCCAGGGAGGAAGACAACCACGTGGGCTGGTGAGTGATAAAGTCAGAGGGCTGAGAGGCATGCCTAAAGGGACTGGGTGCAGGCAGTCTGGGATGGATGCAGAGTCAGTCTGGGAGGACTGTGGAGAAGTAGCCAGGAGGGCTAATGAAATGGGTAGCTGCAGCCAGGTGGGCTGGCAGTGTTTGAAGAGGTGGTACTGGGAGCAGTAGCCACAGGAAAAGGGCAGCTAGCACCAAAGACCTCTCTATTTTTTGCTACACCAAAAGGGGCCAGTGGTCCCTGCCTGCAAAGGGCATTTACAAGCATCTGACGAGTCAGTGTTGGATCAAAACCAAAGTGCTAGCTGGTCCTGGAATTTGTAGTTCTACAAGAAAATGTGTGCTGGAGGTAGAAGAAAGGAGTGTGTATATACCTGATGTATATAGATTGACTCCCTGAAGAGTTCTGCTGATCAAGTGGGCATCCCATATTAACCCTTCTCATCCAAGTTCAAATTCCCCTTATAAAAGAAAAAACAAAGCTGCAAGGACTGCTTCTCGACTCCAGAGTGTAAGGAAAATTATTGTGCCTGGCTGTGCAGGGTTGGAGATAACCAACATTCACCAGCGGCTCCTACAGGAGTAGTGCTACATATAGAGAAAAAAGCAGGATTAGAACACACAAGTGTTATAAGCATCAAAGTGAGTCCAGGTTTTCAAATACATCCGGATCATCTTTGCATTCAAAAGCAAACAGGTATTCTTTCTAACATCTAGCACAGTGTTTATTAAACTCTTTTTCAGTCAAGGCACCCTTTAAAATTATGCATCTCGAGGCACCTATTATAAAAAAATAAATTAATAGTTTTACATACCACAGCACAGAAACATCCACACATGTAGGACACCCAACATGATTTAAAAAACAGAAAAATACTGCGCTTGTGTCAACTTTTGGGGACCTCTCCTCTAAAACCACACTCCAATAGGGGTCATGGAGTGAATGAAGGTAATGCCTTAGGGTGTACTCCACAGTGGAAATCCAGAGCTCCCAGACACGTGATATATAAATGAGAAAACGCTAGACCTTAAAACATTGCTTTATTGAACAGAATATCACTCGCATGGATAAAAAGTACATTTTCATATCTCCACAAACATCCGGGGCTCCGGAAAACAAACATCCAGGGCCCTGAAAGAAGTCCTTTGGTGACCAAATGTGCAGGGTAGAGCGGTGTGTCTACATCATTGTGTTACCCAGAAGTGACGGCGGATGCCATTTTTACCTGCCGGATGTTTGTGGAGACATCTAAAAAGTAAGAAATATTTTCTAAAAAAATTTATTTTGGCATGCTGTGTGAATAGTAACACACAACAAATATATGTAGTGGGGTTTTCTCAAATTTGACTGCAAACGTGGAAAGCTTTAGTTTAAAGGGGTTGTAAACCCTTGTGTTTTTTCACCTTAATGCATCCTATGCATTAAGGTGAAAAAACACCTGGCAGTGACCGGCCCCCCAGCCCCCCATTTTACTTAACTGAGTCCCGTATTTCAGTCGGCGGAGACACACTCTCCCTCTCTCCATGCGGTCCCGGCTCTTGATTGGATAGATTGATAGCAGCGCAGCCATTGGCTCCTGCTGCTGTCAATCAAATCCAATGACGCGGGCACCAGGGGGGGCGGGGCCGAGTCCGGCATTCGTGTCTATGGATGCAAATGCTGGACTCGGGAGCGCGCCGGCAAGGTAACCCCCCCTGGGAGAGCGCTTCTCCTAGGGGGTTATCTGATGTGGGGAGGAGCTGCGTGAGCCGCCAGGGGACCCCAGAAGGCTAAGATCGGGGCCACACTGTGCATAATGAGCTGCACAGTGGAGATAAGTATGATATGTTTGTTATTTTAAAAAAAATTAAAAAACGAGCCTTTTCAATTACTTTAAGTTAGCTTTTTGCTCTGTCACATTAATTAACGAAAGAAACGAGTGTCACAGAATCAGAAAAACAGAGCCAACAATAAAAACTGTAATCAGTTCTAACACTTCCTTTTTTTATGAATGTGATATGCTGATGTCTGTGTCATCATTTCCTCTCCTTGGGCTCCTGGCCACAAGGACAGGAAGTCAGAGAAAATCTTGTTAATGGGGGTTCCAGACAGCAAAAAAAATCAAATTCTTCCCCACTATAGCCAAAACAAAAAAGTTGTATGTCTGTATTGGAGCCTAATGCCGCGTACACATGAACCATCCAAGTTTTTTCCGACGGAATTCCGCTCAAGCTTGGCTTGCATACACACGGTCACACAAAAGTGTGTGACCGTCAAGAACGCGGTGACGTACAACACTACGACGAGCCGAGAAAATGAAGTTCAATGCTTCAGAGCATGCGTCGAATTGTTTCCAAGCATGCGTAGGAATTTTGCGCGTCGGAATTGGAACAGACGATCGGAATTTCCGACCGAAAAATTGAGAACCTGCTCTCAATCTTTTGCTGGCGGGAATTCCACCAGCAAAAGTCAGATGGAGCATACACACGGTCGGAAGATATGTTCCTTCCCCCCAGCGCTATACAAGTCCCCCCTCTCACAATGTGTATTTATTCAGCAGAATTTCACTTTTCACTCCAATATGAATACAGAACCACACACAGCTTAAAGCACTGATACAATAAACATAGCTATAGAAAATCCCCATAATACAGATTATGATGATTTCCAATTAAATGGCTTTGTTATTTATGCTGAAATACATGATATGGCTCTGAAAGAAAAGAGGCATCTGTGCATTTGGTCTCAATGATATCCTGTAGACAGAAACGTGTTACCCTTTGAATTCAAATCAGAGACATTATTTGTGACGCACAGATGTTATTTCATATAAACTCCATTCTGTATTGCAATGTAGGGAAATGTGCTGACTGCTCTCCCAGAGCCCTATTCTCATGTGTGACACTTGTGTGACAATTCTATCATTTGCCTTTCCTCTTTATTGGCTGTGCACACTCAATTATGCTGCACAGCCTGGAAATCTGTACTTTACAAAAAACCTTCCACTGTACCTTTGTGCCTGGAGAAGCTTTATATACATTTTTATTAGTAGGACATTTAGATCTACACTACCATTTGGACATATTAAAGTAAAATGACATTCAGTAAAAATGATCAGTACACCTACAAACTATCAGGTTCTGTTCACTTCCCCTTTCTTGTTTTGACTCAGAACTGCAGTAATACCTGCCGCATTAAGTAGCTTTCAATGTTCTAATTAGTTCTTCAGAGCCTTTAATTGCTGCTGGGATGTACTGCATAATCAAATTGTACTGTGTGCAATTATGAATTTGTTATCTAAACCTGGCCATGGATAGAGCTGGCTGATAAAAAAAAAACTGATTCCCCCATCCACACAGTTGAGGTGGATGAAGAAATCCTTCCTGCTGCTCTATTGTATTATGCTGTCAGAATACATTGATCAGTGCTGCAGCCAATTGGCTGCATGCTCTGATCAAATGAAAATTTTCCAACATTCCCAAAGAAGAAGTCAATCATTAGATTGATTTTTTTAATGGGAATGGCCATAGATGGATTGAAATTCAGCTGGTCCCTCCTGAACCGCCCAAACTTTTTTTTTTAAATTGTTTATTTAACCACTTGCCGACCGCCTCACGCAGATATACTGCGGAAGAATGGCACGGGCAGGCAAAATCACGTACCTGGTACGTGATCTGCCTCCCGCGGGCGGGGGATCCGATCGGACCCCCCCCCCCGGTGCCCGAGGCGGTCGGCTTCTGTCTGGGAGCGATCAGAGGTGAGGGGGAGACCATCCATTCGTGGCCCCCCCCTCGCGATCGCTCCCAGCCAATGGGATTCTTCCTCTGCTGCTGTATAGTAAACAGCAGCAGAGGAAGTGATGTCATCTCTCCTCGGATCGGTATTTTCCGTTCCGGCGCCGAGGAGAGAAGACATCCGAGTGTGTGCACCAACACACAGACACACAGTAGAACATGCCAGGCATACATTACACCCCCCATCACCCCCCGATCACCCCCGATCATCCCCCAATCACCCCCCCCCCGTCACACTGACACCAAGCAGTTTTTTTTTTTTTTCTGATTACTGCATTGGTGTCAGTTTGTGACAGTTAGTGTGGTAGGGCAGTTAGTATTAGCCCCCTTTAGGTCTAGGGTACCCCCCCAATAAAGTTTTAACCCCTTGATCACCTCCGTCGCCAGTGTCACTAAGCGATCATTTTTCTGATCGCTGTATTAGTGTCACTGGTGACGCTAGTTAGGGAGGTAAATATATAGGTTCGCCATCAGCGTTTTATAGCATCAGGGACCCCCATATACTACCTAATAAAGGTTTTAACCCCTTGATTGCCCCCTAGTTAACCCTTTCACCAGTGATCACCGTAAAACTATTACGGGTGACGCTGGTTAGTTCGTTTATTTTTTATAGTGTCAGGGCACCCGCCGTTTATTACCTAATAAAGGTTTAGCCCCCTGATCGCCCGGCGGTGATATAACTTAGGTTTTAGGGTCAGATAGGGTCTGCGTTGCCCCAGGCAGTGTCAGGTTAGCGCCAGTATCGCTAACACCCACGCACGCAGCATACACCTCCCTTAGTGGTATAGTATCTGAACGGATCAATATCTGATCCGATCAGATCTATACTAGCGTCCCCAGCAGTTTAGGGTTCCCAAAAACGCAGTGTTAGCGGGATCAGCCCAGATACCTGCTAGTGCCTGCGTTTTGCCCCTCCGCCCGGCCCAGCCCAGCCCAGTCCACCCAAGTGCAGTATCGATCGATCACTGTCACTTACAAAACACTAAACGCATAACTGCAGCATTTGCAGAGTCAGACCTGATCCCTGCGATCACTAACAGTTTTTTTGGTAGCGTTTTGGTGAACTGGCAAGCACCAGCGGCCTAGTACACCCCGGTTGTAGTCAAACCAGCACTGCAGTATCACGTGGTGACGTGGCGAGTCCCATAAGTGCAGTTCAAGCTGGTGAGGTGGCAAGCACAAGTAGTGTCCCGCTGCCACGAAGAAGAAGACAAACACAGGCCCGTCGTGCCCATAGTGCCCTTCCTGCTGCATTTGCCAATCCTAATAATTGGGAACCCACCACTTCTGCAGCGTCCGTACTTCCCCCATTCACATCCCCAACCAAATGCAGTCGGCTGCATGAGAGGCATTTTCTTTATGTCCTCCCGAGTACCCCTACCCAACGAACCCCCCAAAAAAGATGTCGTGTCTGCAGCAAGCTCGGATATAGACGTAACACCCGCTATTATTGTCCCTCCTGTCCTGACATTCCTAGTCTTTGCATTGGTGAATGTTTTGAACGCTACCATACACTAGTTGAGTATTAGCGTACAGCATTGCACAGACCAGGCACACTAAGCACAGAGTCTCCCAAGATGCCATCGGATTTTGAGAGACCCGAACCTGGAACCGGTTACAGTTATAAAAGTTACAGTTACAAAAAAAAGTGTAAAAAAACCCCCCAAAAAATATATAAAACTTTTGTCTTCAGGTACGCCATTCACGACTTTGAGTGGTTATACCAGAATGATGCCTGCAGGTTTAGGTATCATCTTGGTATCATTCTTTTCAGCCAGCGGTCGGCTTTCATGTAAAAGCAATCCTAGTGGCTAATTAGCCTCTAGACTGCTTTTACAAGCAGTGGGAGGGAATGCCCCCCCCCCACCGTCTTCTGTGCTTTTCTCTGGCTCTCCTGTCTCAACAGGGAACCTGAGAATGCAGCCGGTGATTCAGCCAGCTGACCATAGAGCTTATCAGAGACCAGAGTGGCTCCAAACATCTCTATGGCCTAAGAAACCGGAAGCTACGAGCATTTCATGACTTCGATTTTGCCGGATGTAAACAGCGACATTGGGAAATTGGGAAAGCATTTTATCACACCGATCTTGGTGTGGTCAGATGCTTTGAGGGCAGAGGAGAGATCTAGGGTTTAATAGACCCCAATTTTTTCAAAAAATAGTACCTGTCACTACCTATTGCTATCATAGGGGATATTTACATTCCCTGAGATAACAATAAAAATGATTTTAAAAAAAATAAAAATGAAAGGAACAATTTAAAAATAAGATAAAAAGAAAAAAAATAATAAAGAAAAAAAAAAAAAAGCACCCCTGTCCTTCCCTGCTCTCACGCAAAGGCGAACACAAGCGTCGGTCTGGCGTCAAATGTAAACAGCAATTGCACTATGCCTGTGAGGTATCACTGCAAAGGTCAGATTGAGGGCAGTAATTTGAGCAGTAGACCTCCTCTGTAAATCTAAAGTGGTAACCTGTAAAGGCTTTTAAAGGCTTTTAAAAATGTATTTAGTTTGTCGCCACTGCACGTTTGTGCGCAATTTTAAAGCATGTCATGTTTGGTATCTATGTACTCGGCCTAAGATCATCTTTTTTATTTCATCAAACATTTGGGCAATATAGTGTATTTTAGTGCATTAAAATTTTAAAAAGTGTGTTTTTTCCCAAAAAATGCGTTTGAAAAATCGCTGCGCAAATACTGTGTGAAAAAAAAAAATGAAACACCCACCATTTTAATCTGTAGGGCATTTGCTTTAAAAATATATAATGTTTGGGGGTTCAAAGTAATTTTCTTGCAAAAAAAATAATTTTTTCATGTAAACAAAAAGTGTCAGAAAGGGCTTTGTCTTCAAGTGGTTAGAAGAGTGGGTGATGTGTGACATAAGCTTCTAAATGTTGTGCATAAAATGCCAGGACAGTTCAAAACCCCCCCAACCCCCCCAAATGACCCCATTTTGGAAAGTAGACACCCCAAGCTATTTGCTGAGAGGCATGTCGAGTCCATGGAATATTTTATATTGTGACACAAGCTGTGGGAAAAAGACACTTTTTTTTTTTTTTTGCACAAAGTTGTCACTAAATGATATATTGCTCAAACATGCCATGGGAATATGTGAAATTACACCCCAAAATACATTCTGTTGCTTCTCCTGAGTACAGGGATACCACATGTGTGAGACTTTTTGGGAGCCTAGCCGCGTACGGGACCCTGAAAACCAAGCACCGCCTTCGTGGGGTTTCTAAGGGCGTAAATTTTTGATTTCACTCTTCACTGCCTATCACAGTTTCGGAGGCCATGGAATGCCCAGGTGGCACAACCCCCCCCCCCCCCAAATGACCCCATTTTGGAAAGTAGACACCCCAAGCTATTTGCTGAGAGGTATAGTGAGTATTTTGCAGACCTCACTTTTTGTCACAAAGTTTTGAAAATTGAAAAAAGAAAAAAAACATTTTTTTTTCTTGTCTTTCTTCATTTTCAAAAACAAATGAGAGCTGCAAAATACTCATCATGCCTCTCAGCAAATAGCTTGGGGTGTCTACTTTCCAAAATGGGGTCATTTGGGGGGGGGGGGGGTTGTGCAACCTGGGCATTCCATGGCCTCCAAAACTGTGATAGGCAGTGAAGTGTGAAATCAAAAATATACGCCCTTAGAAAGCCTGAAAGCGGTGCTTGGTTTTCGGGATTCCGTACGCGGCTAGGCTCCCAAAAAGTCCCACACATGTGGTATCCCCATACTCAGGAGAAGCAGCTAAATGTATTTTGGGGTGCAATTCCACATATGCCCATGGCCTGTGTGAGCAATATATCATTTAGTGACAACTTTGTGCAAAATGAATAAAAAATTTGTCACTTTCCTGCAACTTGTGTCAAAATATAAATATTCCATGGACTCAACATGCCTCTCAGCAAATAGCTTGGGGTGTCTACTTTCCAAAATGGGGTAATTTGGGGGGGTTTGTGCCATCTGGGCATTTTATGGCCTTCAAAACTGTGATAGGTAGTGAGGAGTGAAATCAAAAATTTACGCCCTTAGAAATCCTGAAGGCGGTGATTGGTTTTCGGGGCCCCGTGCGCGGCTAGGCTCCCAAAAAGTCCCACACATGTGGTATCTTCGTTCTCAGGAGAAGCAGCTGAATGTATTTTGGGGTGCAATTCTATATATGCCCATGGCCTGTGTGAGCAATATATCATTTAGTGACAACTTTTTGTAAATTTTTTTTTTGTCATTATTTAATCACTTGGGACAAAAAAAAGTAATATTTAATGGCCCCATCATGCCTCTCAGCAATTTCCTTGAGGTGTCTACTTTCCAAAATGGGGTCATTTGGGGGGGGGTTTATACTGCCCTGCCATTTTAGCACCTCAAGAAATGACATAGGCAGTCATAAACTAAAAGCTGTGTAAATTCCAGAAAATGTACCCTAGTTTGTAGACGCTATAACTTTTGCGCACACCAATAAATATACGCTTATTGACATTTTTTTTACCAAAGACATGTGGCCGAATACATTTTGGCCTAAATGTATGACTAAAATTGAGTTTATTGGATTTTTTTTTTATAACAAAAAGTAGAAAATATCATTTTTTTTCAAAATTTTTGGTCTTTTTCCGTTTATAGCGCAAAAAATAAAAACCGCAGAGGTGATCAAATACCATCAAAAGAAAGCTCTATTTGTGAGAAGAAAAGGATGCAAATTTAATTTGGGTACAGCACTGCATGACCGCGCAATTAGCAGTTAAAGCGACGCAGTGCCAAATTGTAAAAAGTGCTCTGGTCAGGAAGGGGGTAAATCCTTCCGGGGCTGAAGTGGTTAACATGTTTTTCATACAATATAAAATAACAAATGATTATCAGAATCTTTCACAGATAATGCAAATATACACTGTCAATGAAGATTGGATTACAAACAGAAGTGAAATGGAGTACTTAAGGTTTATGTAGATACATAGGTATTGAGAAACCCAACTAGGTATAGATGATGACATACACCTGTACAATTTGGTTTACCCATATATCTTATCATAGTTAGTATGAAGATCTAATACAAAGCAAAAATCCCTATGGTGAGGGGATGTAATCAGTAGTAGTTGAAATCAGCGTCAGTTTGTGGATAAATTGACCCCAGGAAACCTCCGTTACGTAAATGGAATTGTCAGTTTCAGAACCAGAATCAGAATCATCCCAGGGCTTCCATATTTTCAAGAATTTATGTGATGAACCCCCAACTATGGCTGTTAAATGTTCCATTCTCCGTATATCTGATATAATGGAAAGGGTTTGTATAAGCGTGGGAGAGGTGGTAGAGAGCCATACTTTGGGAATAGTTCTCTTCGCTGCTAATAATATGAAGGACATCAATCTGCTTTTAAATTTGTGAATACCAGGTACGGGAAGGCCTAAGATATAATGCATAGGGTTTAGGGGTATGGAGACCCCCCATCAATTTTTCCAGGACCTTTTGTATTTGTGCCCAAAATTGGGTGACTAGAGGACATTCCCAAAAGATATGAAAGTGTGAGCCCACCGCTTTATTACATCTCCAGCACATATTTGAGGTAGTCGGGTTGAATTTGTGTAGTCGGTCAGGGGTTTTATACCAGAATAATAGAATTTTATATGCAGATTCTTTATGTGCGACACATCGGGAAATTTTGGAGGTAGATTCCCAGATATTCTTCCAATCCAACAGAGAGATGTCATGTTGGAGTGTCTGAGACCACCGCTTCATATAATGATAACTATCTATCTTTAAGGGTTTGGCTTCATGTAGGATTGTATATATGGTAGAGATTAAATGGGGTTCATAGGGGCCGTTGGCGCATAAGATTTCAAAGTTTGTTGGTTTGTCTAGGGAAAGGGCGGAAGCTTTAGAGGTGAAGAAATGTCTGAATTGAAAATAAGCGTAGAGACACGTTTTAGGAATCTGGTTTTGTTTTTGTAAGTCAGTAAATGTTAGTAAGTGTGTCGTAGCAGGGTTGACCAGATGCCTCAGCTGAAAAGATCCCAGCCCCAGTCCAATGCAACATACGATCATATGACAAGCTATCAGGAATATCTGGGTTGAAGAGGAGGTTTATAAGAGGCGAGCATGGAGAAGATAGTGAGAACCGCCCAAACTTTAATCCACCTATGGCCAGCTTAAGACTGTGTATAGATGGTTAGTTTTTTTTTTTCATTCAGCCCACCAGCTGTTCAGCAAGGTGGATGGAAGAACTCCCCCCACCCCGCCAGGGCATTGTATTGTGACAGTTAAGCCTTGTACACGCAATCGGATTGTTGGTCAATTGAGTGTCAGACTTTTGTCCGAAGGGCGTGTGCCAGGAACTTGTCTTGCATATTAACGGCACACAATTGTCGGCCAACAAACACGAACGTAGTGACGTACTACATGGAATTTCAGCTCTTGAAGCACCACCCTATGGGCACCTTCTGCTAATGTTGTGTTTGGTAAGCATTGATTCTGAGCATGCGTGTTTGTACTTTGGACTTTTATGTGATGGACTTGTGTACAGACTATATGAAAATCTGACAATAGACCGTTGTCCACCAAAAATTTACTAACCTGCGATCCAACATTTGTTGGCCGAAAGTTGAACAACAATTGTCTGAAGGAGCATACTAACGGTCGGATTTTAGGCAACAAGTCTGTCATCACACAATTCCCTCCCGAAAAATCCAATCGTGTGTACGAGGCTTTAGGAACTCTAGTTTTTTTTTTACTAGGGATCACACTTCACAGAGGTGCTTTGACAGAACATTGTGGCTTTACATGTATTTGCAACAAATGTATGCATTAAAAACTTTTGTTTTTGGAACTTCTGAATAGTTGGAACAGTTTAGTTTTTATTGCTGATTAGCTGGAAAGTGTGCTGGGGAACTTTTGTATTGCTCAGTACCTATACCGGACAGAAAGTGCTGCAGCACCCTGAAACATTATAGTTTAATTTGATATGGTGTATAATGGGAATTTATTGAATAAACAGACAACAAGGGTTCTAACACTTATCAACTCTTTCCAAGTTACAGAAGGAAACATTTTTGGTTTTAAATATACTTTAATAGTGAATTATTATAATGTCGAAAAATGCACAGCCTATATTTCATTAGCATATTATTAATACACCCAACCTAATTGTCCTTGGAAACTGCATTCAGATGTTGAGAATTGTGATTTATGTAGTCCCTGATATTTCTTAACATAACATTGTAAAGTTATCCACTGAAACCAAAGAAATTGGATTTCTTACTTCACAGTCTTCTGCAAAGTCTAGAAGTCGTTGGTAACCTTGAGCTTAAGCTCCATGTGAAGTGATCTGAAGCTGCTACAGCATCGCTAACATGATTGAGAGCTGGTGGCATTTCAGAAAATGACTAGAAGCCTAGTTGCCATTAGATAGCTGTGAAATTTAGAGCTAAAGATCATAACTACACCATGTGGAAACAGCAGTATTTTATAAGTTGACTTTGACCATTAGCAGTATTAAGATGACCTATAGGCCAGCAGGAGATGACACAGAGCTTCTAATGAATTACATTTCAGCTGCTCATTACCAGTATCTATGGAAACAAGAACAGATGATAAAAAGTAATGAAATACATTGACATAGAAAAGAACTGTTTTTTGGTATATTAGAACACATGTGGATGGCAGTAATTACACATGCCAAGGACCACCTAAATTTAAATTAAATATTATTATGCATGCAAACATGAGTACCTACATTAAATAATTAATATTTCTAATTTAAAGTAAAGCTGTGCTTTACCTATTCAGGAAAAAGTAAGAGGTTTGACTCATCTGTCCATATGCTGCCTTGGCTCATTTAAAATTAAAAGAAAGCAGCTTTCACAACAAAACTCATCCTATCTCTGACTCACAGTACTCCTAGACTAAGCTGCACTCACACAGCTGTTTAGTCCAAGAGGAACCATACACCCCACCAGAGGAAGGACCTAGCAGGGGCCACTGGAAATATGCTGGGTCTCTTTTATCTGTTTGGAGACTGCCCACCATGTGTCCAGTCCCAGTAGTACACTGACAAATTTAGTTTGTTTGCAGGTCTTGAACAAAATGCAGGGAGGAGGGTTTATGGTGCAGTCCAGGATACCTCTGGTACATAAATCTTAGAGGACAGTTGTCTGAAAAATCTTGTTCCAGGAGCATTAGGCCCTATAGCAGCAGCCTGAAAAATAATGCTGAAGAAAGAGGGAACAGCCAGTAAATCTGTAAGCTTATGTGAGCAGTCACAGACCTGTTGTCTCATCCTTAAGCAGTACTTCTATACCTGGAGCTACAAAATAAAGGTCCCATCTCTGCAGGTAAGCTTCCGCAGGAAAGTTTCCTCCAGCATCTGGAGCTACAGGTCCCACCTCTTCAGCCGGGCTTCTTGTCAGGGCTGGCTCAGCCCTTCCTTCTCTGAGCTGGTCGCTCAGCTGTCGGCTAATTGCCAGCTCCCATCTCTCTCCACAATTAACCAGCTGTTTTGGATCTGCTCGTCAGTCCCGCCTACTTAAAGATCTCCAGCTTACTTCAGTCCTGCCTCCGCCTTGGTCATATCACAAGAAACCATCTCCTGCGTTCCTGTTTAAAGACTGGCTTTGCTGACATCCCTTCTGGCTCCTTATCCTGCTTGCTGTTCCTCTACTTGGATCCCTGACTTCTGGCCTGGCTGATTACCTGATCTGGTTACTGAACTCTGGTATGACTGATTACCTGATCTGGTTACTGAACTCTGGCTTGGCTGACTCCCTGATCCGGTTACTGGACTCTGGCTATGCTTTGACTACGCTTACTCTATTTACCATACCTCCCAACTTTTTGAGATGGGAATGAGGGACACCTATCAGCAAAAGTATGCAGGCATAGGACACACCCCCTGTCACGCCCCCTTAAAGGAGAATTGTACAAAAAAAACAAGATTAGTTAAACCCTCAAGTGCTTTTTTACCACTACAATTCCTTTATATTGGCTTTTGGAATTTACAAATGCAGCAATTTAGAAATCAGATGAAAGGTTTAGTGCTGGAAAACACTTTTTGATAGATAAAAAGTGCATTTTATATACGTCTATATAGATCAGGCCAAAATGAGGGACAAATGAGGAGCAATGAGGGACGGAGGGACATTGCTCCAAATCAGGGACAGTCCCTCCAAATCAGGGACAGTTGGGAGCTATGTATTTACCTTTTTATTTTTATTAATAAACAAGTGTGATTTTACTGTACTTCTGTCTCGGTCTGGTTCATGGTTTCTGACACTTCCACAGGCAAGTTTGTTTCAGGCACTTGGTATATGGCACCTGCTGAGGCCTAGTAGTAGTAGCAGCATTCTGGAACACATACTGTACATGCCCCTTCCAGGGGGGAAACCCCAGGAGAAGAGGGACACTGCTCAGATCCTCCCAAACATTTATCTTCTACTCAGCCACACCTTCTAGGTCAGCCTCCCAAGGATTGACTAAGGTCAGATAACAATTCATAATCCCAGTGATTGATCCTCCCACTCTATTCCTGGAACATTTTTCCAGTAATAGACAGAAGCAATCAGCCACCAGGTTTAAAGAAAATCTGAACAGGCCAGCAAAATGAATTGCAACTGAGCTGATTACAGCAAAGCCATATACTAAATTTAGTATACCTAAATAAGTGCTTGTGCACTTAATGACAAGCCCCAGAGTGTGGCACCCTAGTGTGTGTGATTTAATCACTTGCCAACCGGCTTGCGCTAATACACAGCAGCAAAGTGGTTAGTTCCCTCGAATCGGCGTATGGGTACGTCTGTACCTTTAAAGGGCGATAGCAGGCACGCGCCCCGCTGGGGTGGTCCCGCGCGCGCCTGCTGCATGGCGGGGAACCTGATGCTTGTGGCCCGGTGGGTGCGATCACTGCTGGCCACATGTGATCGCGTGCACGACAGCGGGAACAGGGATTTTTGTGTGTTAACACACAAATCCCTGTTATGTCAGGAGAGAAGAGACATATTGTTTGTTCCTACTAAGTAGGAACAACAATATGTCTCCTCCCCAAGTCAGTCCTATCCCCTCACAGTTAGAACACACCCAGGGAACACACATTTAACCCCTTGATCGCCCCATAGTGTTAACCCCTTCCCTCCCAGTGACATTTACACAGTAATCAGTGCATTTTTATAGCAGTGATCGCTGTATAAATGTCAATGGTCCCAAAAATGTGTCAAAACTGTCCGCTGCAATGTCGCAGTGCCGCTAAAAATCGCAGATCACCACCATTACTAGTAAAAAAATAAATATTAATAAAAATTCCATAAATCTTCCCCATAGTTTGTAGATGCTATAACTTTTGCGCAAACCAATTAATATACGCTTATTGCGATTTGTTTTTAACCAAAAATATGTAGAAGAATATATATTGGACTAAACTGAGGAAGAAATTTGTTTTTTAAAAACAATTTTGGGGATATTTATTATAGCAAAAAGTAAAAAATATTGTTTTTTTTTTTCAAAATTGTCGCTCTTTTTTGTTTATAGCGCAAAAAATAAAAACCGCAGGGGGTGATCGAATACCACCAAGAGAAAGCTCTATTTGTTTGGGTACAGCGACGCACGACCGGGCAATTGTCAGTTAAAGCGACACATCGCCGTATCGCAAAAGCTGGCCTGATCATTAAGCAGTCAAATATTCCAGTCTCTAAGTCATTAAAGTAAAATTGATCTGTCTTCATGTGAGTTCATTTTTACTCATTAAAATTGAATTCCAAGAATTCAGCTTCTTTGTAAAAAAAACTAATGCACACTATGAGTCCAGTGAGGTGCATGACAGCTACTGGGATTAGCTGTATTATTTATATCTGACAGCTTTATACAGTGAGGGAAAAAAGTATTTAATTCCCTTCTGATTTTGTACGTTTGTCCACTGATAAAGAAATGATCAGTCTATAACTTTAACGGTAGGTTTATTTTAACAGTGAGAGACA
This sequence comes from Aquarana catesbeiana, assembly GCF_042186555.1. Classification (NCBI taxonomy): domain Eukaryota; kingdom Metazoa; phylum Chordata; class Amphibia; order Anura; family Ranidae; genus Aquarana; species Aquarana catesbeiana. Next base: position 83,008,349 of record NC_133330.1, on the reverse strand, counting down.
GAATACCAACAAAAATATCCAAAAAAATGCATTTCAAAAAAGTTACAAATTGATTTGCATTTTAATGAGTGAAATAAGTATTCAATCCTCTATCAATCAGCAAGATTTCTGGCTCCCAGGTGTCTTCTATACAGGTAATGAGCTGAGATTAGGAGCACTCTCTTAAAGTGCCTCCCCTCATACTAATTCACTCTCTTATGTTTCCACATGTCTACAGCAATTTACTCCTCATTCACCTACCTCTGCATCAGTGTTTCTCAACTCCAGTCCACAAGGCGCCCCAACAGGTCATGTTTTCAGGCTTCCCATTATTTTGCACAGGTGATTTGATCAGTTTCACTGCCTTAGTAATTACCACAGCTGTTTCATCTGAGGGAAATTCTGAAAAGACAACCTGTTGGTGCGCCTTGAGGACTGGAGTTGAGAAACACTGCTCTACATCATAAATGCTGCTTCCAGACTCGTACACCTTACAAACTGCTGTTTCACTCTGCCCCTAGCTACATCACCAACTAAATCTTAAAATATTAACCAAACGGCCCACTTAACTTTTCCCAAGACCTCCTTCTCTCTAGCGCCCTCACCATCTCCTTCCATGCTCACTTCCAGGACTTCTCTAGAGCCTTTCCCATCCTCTGGAACTCCCTACTAGGGATGAGCTCATAGTTGGAACTTTGGGTGTTTGTCCGAATGCTAGACTTTTTATAAATTCAATGGGTGCCAGACATCATGTATAGTAGCAGTAGAAATAATTGCTGTCAGTAGTTGCTAAGAAAGGGATATGTGCAGGCATCCACTTCATCCTTAGAAACCTGTGATTTTTCCTGGCCCCATTGATTTACTAGCTGGGAATCCACACATGGCCATATTTAGGCAATTACTACACCCATTAGACAATTGCGCGGTCGTGCGACGTGGCTCCCAAACAAAATTGATGTCCTTTTTTTCAAATAGAGCTTTCTTTTGGTGGTATTTGATCACCTCTGCGGTTTTTATTTTTTGCACTATAAACAAATAAATAGCGACAATTTTGAGGAAAAAAACACATTATTTTTTACTTTTTGCTATAATAAATATCCCCAAAAAACATTTAAAAAAACATTTTTTTTCCTCAGTTTAGGCCGATACATATTCTTCTACATATTTTTGGTTAAAAAAAAAATCGCAATAAGCGTTTATTGATTGTTTTGCGCAAAAGTTATAGAGTTTACAAAATAGGGGATAGTTTTATGGCATTTTTATTATAAATTTTTTTTTACTAGTAATGGCGGCGATCAGCGATTTTTATCGTGACTGTGATATTATGGCGGGCACATCGGACATTTTTGGGACCACTGTCATTTATACAGCAATCAGTGCTATACAAATGCACTGATTCCTGTGTAAATGACACTGGCAGTGAAGGGGTTAACCACTAGGGGGCTAGGGAGGAGTTAAGTATGTCCTGGGGAGTGTTACTAACTGTGGGGGCGTGGCTACATGTGACACGTCACTGATCTCGGCGTGCGCCAGTCGGGAACTGGTTAAATAGCCAAAAATGAAAAATGCCTGTAAACGAAATGCGGCTAAACACGAGTTACCGCATTTAGCCACGTTTAGAAGCGTTTGCTGCTTGAAATGCCTGTAAACTCAGCTTCTGAAAGCATTTTTTTGTGTTAGAAAAAATGCCTCTAAACTCAAATGCCTAGAAACGACTGTAAACAGCCCTGTGTACATGGACAGATAAGATAACATAGAGGAGAGTTCAGGGGCAGTTGAAAAAAACTCCCAACTGCTCCTAAACACCCGTTTACCAGCAGCAGTGTACATGAAGCCTTAAAGTCATCACAGAGGACAAGGGGGCACTCTTTATGTCTGGAGGAAAAGAGATTTAATCTCCAAATACGGAAAGGCTTCTTTACCGTAAGAGCTGTGAAAATGTGGAACAGATTCCCTCAAGAGGTGGTTCTGGCCTGCTCAGTAGATTGCTTTAAAAAAAGGCCTGGCTTTTTTTCCTAAATGTACATAATATACAGTTGTGCTCAGAAGTTTACATATCCTTTCAGAATTTATGATTTATTGGCCATTTTACAGAGAATATGAATGATAACACAAAAACCTCTCTTTCACTTATGGTTAGTGTTTGGCTGAAGCCATTTATTATCAATCAACTGTGTTTATTCTTTTTAATTTATAATCACAACCGAAACTACCCAAATGATCCTGATCAAAAATTTACATACCCTGGTGATTTTAGCCTAATAACATGCACACAAGTTGACACAAAGGGATTTGCATGGCTATTAAAGGTAACTATCCTCACCTGTGATCTAATTGCTTGTAATTAGTGTGTGTGTAAAAAAGGTCAATGAGTTTCTGGACTCTTGACAGACCCTTGTATCTTTCATCCAGTGCTGCACTGACATTTCTGGATTCTGAGTCATGGGGAAAGCAAAAGAATTGTCAAAAGATCTGCGGGAAAAGGTAGTTGAACTGTATTAAAAACAGGAAAGGGATATAAAAAGATATCCAAGGAATTGAAAATGTCAATTAGCAGTGTTCAAACTCTATTCAAGAAGTGGAAAATGAGGGGTTCTGTTGAAACGAAACCACGGTCAGGTAGACCAACTAGAATTTCAGCCACAACTGCCAGGAAAATTGTTCGGGATGCAAAGAAAAACCCATAAATACCTTCAGGTGAAATGCAGGACTCTCTGAAAACATGTGGTGTGGCTGTTTAAAGATGCACAATAAGGAGGCACTTGAAGAAAGATGGGTTGCATGGTCGAGTCGCCAGAAGAAAGCCATTACTACGCAAATGCCACAAAGTATCCCACTTACAATACGCCAAACAGCACAGGGGCAAGCCTCAAACCTTCTGGCACAAACTCATTCGGAGTGATGAGACCAAAATTTAGCTTTTTGGCTACAACCATAAACGCTACATTTGGAGAGGAGTCAACAAGGCCTATGATGAAAGGTACGGAGATGGATCGCTGATGTTTTGGGGATGTGTGAGCTACAAAGGCACAGGAAATTTGGCCAAAATTGTTGGCAAGATGAATGCAGTATGTTATCAAAAAATACTGGAGGAACATTTGCATTCATTAGCCAGGAAGCTGCGCATGGGATATACTTGGACATTCCAACATGACAATAATCCAAAACACAAGGCCAAGTCAATCTGTCATTAGCTTCAGCAGAATAAAGTGAAGGTTCTGGAGTGGCCATCTCAGTCTCCTGACCTCAATATCATTGAACCACTCTGGGGAGATCTCAAACGTGCAGTTCATGCAAGACAGCCCAAGAATTTACAGGAACTGGAGGCTTTTTGCCAAGAGAAATGGGCAGCTTTACCATCTGAGACGATAAAGAGCCTCATCCACAAATACCACAAAAGACTTCAAGCTGTCATTGATGTTAAAGGGGGCAATACACGGTATTAAGAACTCGGGTATGAAAACTTTTGATCAGCGTCATTTGGGTAGTTTATGTTGTAATTATGATTTAACACAGTTGATTGATAATAAATGGCTTCAGCGAAACACTAACCATGAGTGAAAGAAAAGTTTGTGTTATCATTAATATTCTCTGAAAAATGGAAATCATAAATTCTGCCAGGGTATGTAAACTTTTGAGCACAACTGTAACTGGATACTAATATTTATAGGTAAAGTTGATCCAGGAAATATCCGATTGCCTCTTGGGGGATTAGAAAGCAATTTTTTTCCCCTCCTGGAGCAAATTTGATCATTTGAACTTGTGTCTTTTTTCAACAAGACTAACTATGTAACTATGCAACATAGGGGGGGGGGGGTTGCTGTTATCTGGGGGCCCCCTACTGTTAACGGGGGGCTTCCAAATTACTATAAGCCCCACACCCACAGGATTCCCACAACCACTGGGCCAGGGTTGTGGGGAAGAGGAACTTGCCCTCATCAAAATAAAATGGGCACTCCCCATGTTTTGCCAGTGTTTGACAATCCCTGGTATATTCGTTTTTAAAATGTCCAATACTGTTTTTTTTTTTTAACATTCGGCTCCCATTGACTTCAGTGAGGTTTGGATTTAGCATTTGAATTTAACTGAATTTAATGTTCTGTGACCTTGCCTCAAACCAAGTTATGTTCAGCTCATCCTTACTCCCTACCCCAACCTGTATGCCTATTTCCTACTCTGTCTGCCTTTAGGCAATCCCTGAAAACTCATCTTTTGATGCAAGCCTATCCTGCCTCTAGCTAGCAACTAAATTTTACATTCTCAATCAACCCATCCCTATACAGCCACTAACTATTTTATCACTTCCCCTTCTCTTTGTATTGCTCTCAGGAGCAGGGTCCCTTAACCTTCTTGTCCTGAATTGTATTGTAATATGTGGATTATGTCAGACTTATCCCCAGGTGAGGGTTGCCTAATTTGTACTGCTATCTGAGGCTATGTTAGACAGATTTTCCCCTACTTTTTGTCCTGCCAACAATGGTTTCACCAGTCGGGAAGGAGGGGAATCTTTACAACAGGGGCACAGACAGAAATAAAAATCTGACTGGGGTTCTAGCCTTTCCCTATTCTAGTAAACAAACAAAACATATTTCAGCTTTTGTTGCTTTTGGAGAGTTACCCTCTCTAGCTGTCTATTAAAATGTCTTTCTTGAAGAGCCCCTATAGATAGACAGCTGTAAAAACATCACAGGTGTTCTAACTCTTCCCCATTTTTTCCAAAACAGGACTTTAGGCTCGATTCACACCTATGCATGTTGCTTTTGAGCGTTTTTGGAGGTTTTTTTTTCATGCTTGGCACGTTTTTGAGCAGCGTTTTTGTAGCGTTTTTGCGGCGTTTTTGCCGCGTTTTTGCCGCGATTTGCGTTTTTTTTTTTTTTTTTTTCATTTTTTTTTACAGTCTTAAAAAAAAATTACAAAAAAAAAAAAAAAAACGGCAAAAACGCACCAAAAACGCACCAAAAATGCTGCAAAAACGCTGCAAAAACGGTGCACTTGCATTTTTGATGCTTGTCCATTGAAATCCATTACATGCAAAACGCTGCTTTTTGCATGAAAAAAAGTCCCCGACCCTTTCCAAAAACGCAGAGATACAAAAAAGCATTGATGTGAACATGTTCCATAGGAACCCATGTTAAAAAATTCCCATGCATTTCTGCAAAATGCAAAATGCATCAAAAAACGTGCTAGTGTGAATGGAGCCTTAGTCATGGGCCGAACACCCCCCTGTTCGGTTCATGCCAGAACATCTCAAACAGGGAAAGAGTTCCACCGAACATGAACTCTATTAAAGTCTATGGGACACAAACATGAAAAAGTCCTCATTTTAAAGGCAAGTTATTGCCATAAAAAGTGTATGGGGACCCGGGTACTGCCCTGGGGCATCGATGCAAAAATCATTTTTTTAAATCATCATTTTTAAAGGAGCAGTGATTTTAATAATGCTTAATGTGAAACAATAAAAATTAAAAATTCATTTAAATGTTGTGCTTGTGGGGTCCCCTTAGTCTGGCTGTAAAGAGGCGCATCTGTACAATGTATAGAACCTGCTGCAGCAAAAATTACATTTCTAAAGGAAAAAAATGTCATTTAAACTTGCCTGTAATGTATTGCTGGCCTTTGGCCAATCATGGCTCTCACAGTACATTGTGCCGTGATTGGCCAAAGCATATAGGTCAGGTGCATGCTTTGGCCAATCAGCAACCAATGCACTGTGAGAACGCAATGCATTATGGGGCACTCGGCGGACAAACAGCCCCCCAAATGCCCATATGGTTTGTGTGTTCAGCGAACACCCGATGTTCGAGTCGAATGTACATTCAACATGAACATCGGGACCATCCCTACTGGACTTTCATACTTGTTCTCCAAAGAAAGTGGATGCCGCCAATTCAGATCGGCATCTAAACATGCCAGTTGCCTGGCAGTATGTAACTTCTGTCCTTTGTAAGATTCGGCAGACAGATCAGGAAGAGTGTCAAATCAGAGTGAGACTTTTTTCCAAGTCACCTACTCAGAGGACGTTTAGGGCCAGATCAACATAATAGTCAGAATAACATTTTTAAAGTATATCTAAACCAGTGTTTTTTGTCCCAGTGACAACAGTAGCCAGGACAAATAGAGAATCTCCTCAGTGGAGCCACAGACCGCAATGAAAATTTTTCATGTATAGTATATATTTAAAAAGGCAATGTGTGCTGATGTAGCTATGTAGACTGCTATTGACTCTCCTTGTTCAAATGCTAGCTGAGCTGCATGGCTTTCAAGCTGATCCTCTGGTATACCTAATTGTGAAGAAACCAGACTTAAAGTTGGATTCCAGGCTAAACCTAACCTTAAAAACGCTTCTTCCCTTCTCCTAACAACCTATGCCAACTAAAACTGGAGGTGTGTCCATAAGGGCACATGGGCGCCACCCCCTCTCTCCAGCCACCCCCTCTATGACCAATGGATAGATTTATGCATAACATGAATCTATCCATGGCCGTCGCTGCCACCCCCTATTCAGGTGCCCGGCCCCTTTTTGGGCGCCGGGCTCCTGAATTTTTTTGTTTTTGAAGAACCTGATTAGAGCCATAGGCTCTAATAGGCGTCAAAAAAGATGACCTGCGAACGCCATGTTCGGCGCTCACAGTTCACCCATGTGTGTTAGAACAGCGAACAAATATTTGCTTTCCTATTATCAGGTGCTCGGGTCTGTTACCCGTCACCTGATTGGCTGAAACGACAGGCACAGCTATTGGATGCCTATCAGGAGGAGAGGACAGGAGAAGACGCGTGGAGGACACCGCTTGCCATCATCACCTGCTGCCCCACAGAGACAGGGTAAATGACAGGCAGACAGCGAGCAGGTGGGGGGGGTCACAGTGACAGCATTCAATGGCACTGTGGCACCATTTGATGGGCACAGTGGCTGCATTTGATGGGCACAGTGGCTGCATTTGATGGCACAGTGGCAGCATTTCATGGGCACAGTGGCAGCAATTGATGGGCACAAGGGCTGCAATTGAGTGGGCACAAGAGCTGCAATTGATGGGCACAAGGGCTGCAATTGATGGGCACAGTGAGGCTGCAATTGATGGTTTTTTTTTCAAAATTTTTCAGTTTGTTTGCACCCCCCCACAATTTTTGAGCACCAGCTGCCACTGCCAACTAACCTAATCTAAGAAAGATGTATGTACTTACCTATTTTGAGGTTTCTTCAGACTTAGTCACGTGATCCAGCTCCCGTGTGTCAGCCAGTGGTGACTGCAGGGGAAAGGAGAGAATGCTTGACAATGGCTGGTAAAGCTTGGGAGCATGATGTCACCCATGGGTTCTTACACCCCATCCATTGTCGGTGCTCCCTCCTCTCCCCTGAAGCCACTGCTGACTGGCATAGGTTAGCCGGATCGCAGGACTGGACTAGAGCGAACTTAATATAGGTAAGTAAATACATTTTTCTACACAGGTTAGTCAGCATAGGTGGTAGGAATAGGGAGTTAGAAATAGGGAGCATTTTTAAAATTAGGTAGGTTTAGCCTGGAATTCTACTTTAATTTGCTACATGCTTACTGAGGGCCAGAAATTCAAAAAATAATAAAGCAAGCCAGTAAACTAACAATTGTTCAAGGAGGTCAGTAATGATTTGCCTATATACTTCTGTAGTGGGTGCCGCTCAGTCACCTGTGGACCCGCACCTCCTTCTGGCCACCGTCGGAACCCTTATGCTCCTCGGCCCTGAGGGACACTGCGAGCCTGTCAGCAGCTGCTGGGGATTTCTCCCCCCTCCTTCTCCTCTTCACTGGTCAGTATGCGAGCGGCACTCCCACAAGCTGCCCACCTTGCTCCCTCCCCTATTACCCTATTGGCAGGAGGAAGGGAGCCAATCAACACAGAAGGGAGAATTTGCAAAGGATCCTGGGACATGTAGTCCCCAGCACAGGCGGCCCATTCTAATCCCTGGGGGCAGGAACTACACACCCCAGGGCGGGGGGGAGGAGAAGAGGACGCAAGGAGGCTGCCTGGGAAGGGGAGAGCTACCACAAGGTGAGATGGACGTGACCAGAGGGGCTGCCTCTATCTGCTGGTGTTTTGATCCTGCCACAGTTCCAGGTGATGGTGTGCCGATCCTGCCACAGTGTCACAGTCGGACAGTTGCGGACATCTTGCCAGAAGGGACACTAAGGGTATCTCCAGGTGCCTACCTACAGACACCGCTGTATCTTTTGCTGCCAGGTTGCCAGTCAGGAATTCCCACAGAGCCAATCCTGTGTGCCTATTTGTTTCCTCAAGACAGCACCCCTACAGGCACCAGTATGGACCCCGCTGCTGCGATCTAGTGGTGTGGAGGAGAAAACAGGTAAGTGGAGCTGTGCATAGTGATTAATGTCCCTGGCAGTGACTGGACTGATGACCGCATCCGTCAAGCACTGGTTGCCACAGGCCTAGGCCAGAGAATATATACAGTATACTGGATGTAACGACAGATCTTAGCTCCAGTTGTACCTATGTCCTGACAGAGTAGAAGAAGGGAGTTCCTGACATCCTGCAGAAAGACAGCTTCCAACTAACTGCGGATGTGAATGCTTTGCTAATTCATCTGGACGAATCAAGTTCTATTCCAGAGAGCTCAGGATGTACCACATCAGACTCAGAGGTCACCATCTCAAAGCCAGGTACATCCTCCGAAGATTTCTCTTCCCCCTAGTAGCTGAGTTTGGGAAGCTAGTTGAAGGGCTCCTTAAGAATCCAGTAGTGCCAACCAATTATGGTTATCGCAAATGGTTCTTCTTGGGGAAAGTTCCCATACCCTCAGGGGAAGATAATTTTGATACCTGGATTGATCAAGCCATCCAAGCATTTGAGGGTGGGAAGTGACTGATACAGTAAAGAGGCAGAGGGCAGTTGAAAGTCTATGAGCCCCAGCTTCTGATGTAATTGGAAATCTGAAATGGGATTAACCCAGCTACACTGTTTCCGAGTGTCTAGAAGAACTTTGTGAGGTTTATGGAAGAGTTGAAGATTGCACGAGGTTGATCTATCTCTTCAACCACACATTTTGAATGGAGGGTGAGAAGCTAACAGCCTATGTCACGTGGCTAGATCAGATCCTCCATCAAGTTACAATGAAGGGTGGGATAGAAGCCAAAGTTTCCAGCAATGCCCTAATGCTACAGATACAGAGAGGGGTGCAGCCACTGGATCCGATCATGCTACAGCTTTGAGCCCGGGGTTCGAGTGACCTCCTCACTTACTCTAAACTTATGAAGGTTATTAGAGAGGAGGAGGCTCTCATGGCAGCTAAGGTACAGAGGCCCAAGTCTGGACCTGAATTGGAGACTAGCTCAGATGGATGGCCCTTCACCTCTGTTGAGACTTTGGCACAAGCCAGAACTCAGTTGGCACAAGCGCAAACTACTTTACAGAAAACATTCTGTGGAATTCAGAAGACAGTGGGGCAAGTGATGGAAGCCCATACTAATATGCAACAATCACTCTCAGAAGTGAAATAGATGGTGTCCACCCTCGCAACTGGGAGAGGGGATGCTGCCCCTCCCATAACTAAGAAATGTGATTGCTGTGAGGAAGTAGGACATTTCATCGCGCAGTGCCCAAATGGACAGAACTTGACAGATCTCACAGCAGTGAGGGTGAAAGTGTTTAAGAAATTGTCCCTCCCGCAGCCAGCGGGAAACTTCAGAAGGCCCCGGTGAAGGAGCCAACCGGGTGCCCATCTAGAGTAGCTAGCTCCAAAAGCAATGACGGGAAGAGACAGCGGTGGAAGTCCAAACCCTTGAAGAGGGCTCCCATTGTTGCCTGTAACTGACCCAGTGTTCCACTCCCTTTGACATGGGATACCCAGCATCGGAAAGTTAGTGCACCCCAAACCCCTAGAATTCAACGGAGACTCAAGCCGGATCAGAATTCCCGCAAGAAAGGAGCACGGATAGCAGCCACAGAACAAGCCAAAGCCACCACTTCTTACAAGTTTCCTGCCAAGCTAGTGGGACCTTCTCCCATTGTTTCCATCCAAGTAGAGGGAATCTACACTAAAGCCACCCTGGATACTGGAGCTCAAGTGACCCTTCTCTACAGAGACTTCTACGACAGGCATCTTAAGCATCTGCCATTGCAGAAGTTGGAAGAGTTAGAGATATGGGGCATCAGGAAATTTCCCCTGCAACGGTTATCTACCAGTCCAGCTGACCTTTGACCCTTCCATGGCTGGAAAGACAGAGATGTTTGACACACTGGCAATAGTCTGTCCTAGCCAACCTGGGTCCAGCAAGAGTTCCCTGATCATAGGGACTAATACTGATCTTGTTCAAAGGCTGTTGACACCTCTTGTCCTGGAGCCTGGTACTTCAACTACAGGTGTACACCCCATGTTGAGACAAGCCTACCAGCGCCTGGTGCAAGAGCAGAAGGCCCCAGCTGAAGGGGTGGGGAAGATATGGTGCCTGGACCAGTGTGAGAAGGTATTGCAGCCTGGTGAAATGGTTTGTTTGCAAGCATCTGTCAAGTTCAAATGGAAGCAACCAGGCCCTTTCCTTGAAGCGGATGGCCAGAGAGAAGACACGGGAGTGGAGATAATCCCTGAAGTGGTTTCAACGAAGGCGTTGCAAAGAAGTTGCGGGAAGATCTCGATTAGTGTCCGCAACATCATGGCCTCCCCTGTGTGCCGGCTCAGGTGTTGCTGGGACAAGTGAATCTGGCCACCCCAGTCTCACGTTTGATTTGGTGGTGGGGGGTAAAGGTTGGAATCCCTGTCGAGGAGTTCTATCCAAACAATATTCCTCTCTCACCTGAATGGAAGGAAAGGGCTAATGCCGTGTACACACGACCGGACTTTGATAGCAAAGGTCCGACTGAACAAATCCGCCGGACAATTCGATCTTGTGTGGGCTTTATCGGACCTTTGCTGTCGAAAAATCAGACAAACTTTAGAAATAGAACATGTTTCAAATCTTTCCGATGGACTCGAGTCCGGTCGAAAAATCAGTTTATCTGTATGCTAGTCCGACAGACGAACAACGATGCAAAGGCAGCTATTAGCTACTGGCTATGAACTTCCTTATTCTAGTCCGTTCGTACGTCATCACGTTCGAATCAGTCGGACTTGGTGTGAAGTCGCAAGGGAATGTCGGATTCAACATCGCGTGACTTTAAAGTCACTGCAGTGTGAACCCAGGCTGAGCTCCAGTTTGTAAACGCTGAACACAGATCCTAATGGAAGCACTGTTGCCATCCGCCAGTATTTTTACTGGCAACCAGTAAAAAATGCCAGTGACTGGAAAAGGCTGCCAGTAAAAAATATGGCTTATTTTATGAAAAATAAAATAAGAAATATGTTTTTTGCCTTAATATCTACTTTAAATCACATTGCTATTTGTGTAGTGGATTTATTTTTAGCCTAAATACAGAAATTTGCACTTAAAACTGTAATTTTGTACATTTTGTAAATGTCAGTAAAAACGTGGCTGTGCCAGTAAATTTTGTGTGTCGTGTCAGTAAATTTCAATCTGGTAGCTTGGCAACACTGAATGGATGTGTTGATCGCCGCTTTAAACAAACTGCTAATAAGCTTTCAACAAGCTTCCAGAAGTTCTAAAGCCTGCTAGTAGCTTGTTTAAAGTGATAATTATCGCTCCAATTAGGAAATTTACAAACTGGAGCTGTTTGGTACTTTAAAAGCTCTAAAAATGCTTTATTAAAGCTTGCTGTTCACACTGCTCTTATACAAGCTGAAGCCCTTGTGAAAAAGGCCTTTGGGGAGATAGATACAAAGAAAGTAAGAATAAATCTCTCCAAAGTGAGGGAAATTCCTCCTAAAGCCGCGTACACACGGCCAGACTTCCCAACAGAAAAAGTCCGATGGGAGCTTTTGGTCGGACATTCCGACCGTATGTATGCCCCATCGGACTTTTTCTGTCGGCATTTCCGACACACTCAGATATAGAACATTTTCTAAATCTTTTGGTCGGAAATGCAGACGAAGTTTAGTCCATTGGCAAGTCCGGCCACATGTACGCGGCATTAGTTGTCATTGTGACAGGCACATACACTATATTACCACAAGTATTGGGACACCTGCCTTTACACGCACACCAGTGCACAAAGCAAGGTCCATAAAGACATGGATTTGCGAGTTTGGGGTGGAGGAACTTGACTGGCCTGCACAGAGTCCTGACCTCAACCCGATACGACACTTTGGGATGAATTCGAGAGGAGACTGCGAGCCAAGCCTTCTCGTCCATATCAGTGCCTGACCTCACAAATGCGCTTCTGGAAGAATGGTCAAACATTCCCATAGACACTCCTAAACCTTGTGGACATCCTTCCCAGAAGAGTTTAAGCTGTTATATCTGCAAAGGGTGGTCCAACTCAATATTGAACGCTACAGACTAAGACTGGGATGCCATTAAAGTCCATGTGCGTGTAAAGGCAGGTGTCCCAATACTTTTGGTAATGTAGTGTATGTCCCCAATAGAAGATCTCCCTCTATTCTTGTTCTGGTGACAACACTGACCCAGAGCTGCAAGTCAAAAGTGGTCAGCAATTAGCCACCATACTGCTGACTCTGCCCTCTCTGAGGTTGTCATAAGAAGTGTCAGTAATATGTGGGAGAAAACTATTACTTTACTCTAATGCCCTGTACACACGGTCGGAATTTCTGACAACAAATGTTCGATGGGAGCTTGTTGTTGGAAATTCCGACTGTGTGTAGGCTCCATCGAACATTTTCCGTCGGAATTTCCGACAAACAAAATTTGAGATCTGGATCTCAAATTTTCCGACAATAAAATCCGTTGTCGTAAATTCCGATCGTGTGTACACAATTCCGACGCACAAAATTCCACGCATGGTCAGAATCAAGCAGAAGAGCCACACTGGCTATTGGACTTCATTTTTCTCGGCTCGTTGTATGTGTTGTACGTCACCGCGTTCTTGACGATCGGAATTTCCGACAACATTTGCGTGACCGTGTGTATGCAAGACAAATTTGAGCCAACATCCATCGGAAAAAAATCCATGGATCTTGTTGTCGGAATGTACGATCGTGTGTACGGGGCATAATCCTATGTATTGATGCAAGAGCCTTTACACAATAAAATGCATGTGACCATTCAGAGATATTCAGGGGTCTGTGTGCTACAGAATATTGTTCAAGGGTAAAGAGAGAATTCCCATGGTTAGTTGGAGTATGCTCTATAGCAGAAATGTAATTGTTCTCATTGACACTTATTTATGAATTGGTATCAGTCTAAAAAAAAAAAACAGTAACTACACATACATAGCAAAAGAATAATTTAAAAAGTTTGTTCACTTTGCAGAAAGAATGAACTAACACCATTCCCCCTGCCCACCCCCATTCATCGCTGTACTTAGCTCTATGGGTGATAAGCTCTCATTTCTTATGCAGCCAGTCCAGCGGACCGGGAATTTGAAACCCCCGGCTCTTCTACCAGAGTTGCTCTGGTCTGTCTAAGAAGCACTGCACGGAGAAGGCATAGATTTCAAATCCCCAAATGGCCCACCTGCATGGGCAAGGACAGATCAGCTTCCCTGGAGGTAAGTACAGCGGGGAGCCGTAGGATGGGGAGGGTGTACAGAGTTAGTTCATTCTTTCTGTAAAGGTCCATTAACACTTTAAGGAAAAGTCATACAGCCGTGAGTAACTATTGTTAATCCTCCAAAGGTGTATTTTGTTATGTGACCCTCAGGTAAGCTATAGCGTCTATTTATCAATGTTTTCACTCAATTTTCACCAAAGATTGCAAGATTTTCTAATTGAATTTTCGGTGGAAAATGTGTGAATCTTGGGTGAAAGCATAAACAAACCCCACTGAGGGTCACATGACCATATATACGTTGATGAATTACTGATTAGCCTATATTTATCTTTACAAAAAGTAAAGTAGTCATATTTTTGGCTAATACATATATATATACCTTTTTTAGACTTGCATCAGTGGAAATATTTTTTCTTACATCGCAAAACATAATGTAAAAAAATTAATTTTCTTTTTTTTTTTTTTTTAATATCAAGCAGGATTTATTAAGTTAAAAAGGATTACAGACGGGTGTAAAACATTAAAAAAGGTAATTGATTATTAAAAGGTGATCATACCATGATTCATTCCAGCTGTGTCTTCATCTCAGAGCCACTGGATCAATATTTTTTGGCTGAATATAGTGTAGCTAATAAAATCCAAAGAAAAGGCTGTATGTGCTGTTTCAATGGATAAAATATGTTTTCAGCTTTTTTTTTTTTTTTTTTTTTTTTTTTATTATAAGATTTTCCTTAAAAAAAAAAAAAAGGTTCCATTTCTGGATAGCAGTCATTGTAATTGTCCAGCTTAGTGAGTGCTGAGTGTGTAATTCTATTTTTCATGTTTTACGTGGTCTGTAACTGTGGTTATTAATCTCGTGATGATGGCTTTGGCAGGTTTCCCTATATTTAGTCAGGAAAACTCTGCAGATTGGTGAGATGGTCCGAACTCTTCTTTCACGATTATTCAGAAAATAGTTTTCCAATATTCTTTATTCTTGTCCATTTTGGCTATCTGCTGCAAATTAAAAACACAATAATAATATGAATTTTATATTTTTTTAACTTTAGCATAAAGGTATTGGACATTAACTGCTAGCCGACCAGCCGCCGTCATTATACTGCGGCAGGTTGGTGCGGCTGCGTGAATTGCTGTATGTGTACGTCGGCTGCTTTAAGAGCGATAGGGGATGCGCGCGTGCCAGCGGCACGACGGCCACCCGCGATTACTTCTCATAAAGCCAGATTGGGGATCTGTCAATGTAAACAGACAGATCCCCGTTCTGATAGGGGAGTAGAGAGAGATCTGCTTTTCCTAGTGATCAGGAACAGCGATCTCTCTCCTCCTCTAGTCAGTACACTGCCCCCACAGTTAGAAACACCTCCCTAGGGAACACTTAACCCCTTGATCGCCCCTAGTGTTAACCTCTGCCCTGCCAGTGACATTTATACAGTAATCAGTGGCTATTTTTAGCTCTGATCGCTGAATAAATGTCACTGGTCCCAAAAAAAGTGTCAAAAGTGTCCGATCTGTCAGCCGCAATGTCACAGTCCCGCTAAAAAGCAGATCACTGCCATTTCTAGTAAAAAATAAATAAATAATAAAAATGCCATAAATCTTTCCTCTATTTTGTAGACACTATAATTTTTGTGTAAACCAAACAATATACGCTTATTGCAATTTTTGTTACCAAAAATATGTAGAAGAATACATATTGGCCTAAACTGATAAAGAAATTCTTTTTTTTTTTTAATTAATTTTTTTGGATATATATTATAGCAAAAAGTAAAAAATATAGTTTTTTTTTTTCAAAATTGTCACTTTTTTTGTTTATAGTGCAAAAAATCTAAAAAAAAACGCAGAGGGGATCAAATACCACCAATAAAAACTCTATGGGGAAAAAAAAAAGGACATAAATTTTGTTTGGGTACAATGTCGCACGACCGCGCAATTGCCAGTTAAAGCGACGCAGTGCCGTATCTCAAAAAATGGCCTGGTCATTAAGGGGGCAAATCCTTCCAGTCCTTAAGTGTTAAGGCTGGGTTCACACTAGAACATGCAGTGGCTCACAGGAGGAGTCTGGTGGGTCTCCATTCACCATTTGAGGTCCCATTTCAGCCCGAATTTTGGGATGAATTTGGACCTTAAACTGACCAAAAGACGCACAGCACTCCCGTGCAATTCACACCGGAGCCGCTGTGGAGATGTGTGAACCGGCTCTATTGAGAGCTGGTCACAATCTCCGGCTATGCGAATTGGATGCAGTGTGAACCCAGCCTGAAGGCCAACTCTAGGCTTGAGTCCCTGCACCCCCCTTGGAGCACCCATGCCACCTATATGTCCTCCTCACCTAATTCTTCTTTTGAAAGTGGATCCTAAATGCTGCAGAGAGCGGTGCCATATAAGTCATTTTCCTGTAAGCCCAAAGTGGGGGGTGTGCCTAAATAATAGCTATGTTTTTATTTTAGGTAGTTGTTGGAAGATTCAATTTACTGTTTTTTTTATTTTAATTGTGAGTTAATATTTCACTGACTGATATTATCTGCTGCAAATTAAAACAATTTATTTTCAATTTTTTTCCGTTTCAATCATTTTTATTGAGCAATTTCAGTATGACATGTATACAATTATCAACAAGCATTTCATAATTTTATAGAGGTATATAGTTTAATGTATCTTTAATGTATAATACATGTGCAACAGTTTACTAATTGAAGCACTAACCCCCGAAGGAGCTGCTGAATAGATTTGGGCTTACCGTTACCATCTTCACAGTGTTCATCATAGGGGTCCAATAGTAGATATTCAATTGAAGACACTGGCTCCAACACTTAGTCCTTTTTCCAAGTTTTATTGAAGAAACAAAATATGCAATAGCAGGGTAGAGGGTGAAAGGGATTCAGGTAACTCGAATTTTGCGGTTAGAGATAATTCCTATATCCAGCGAGCAGCAGATCCACAGCTGAATTTAGCAACCACCGGATAGGTCTCTCTCACCAACCTAGCAGCCGATGCGATGCTCAGACACGATCTCTGCCACAGACTTGACAATCGTGAATAAACTGCTTACGGTGCTTGACACAGTCTCTGCCACAGACCTGACAATCTTGAATAAACTGATTGCTGTACTTGATCCCAGATGCGTCTCCGACTGAGTTCCCAGGCTCTTCTCAAGATACCAGCCTTATGCTCGGTCCTCTCCTGAAGAGTCCTCCCCTGGTTGCTACATTCCCTTGCTTCTTCCCGCAGGCCAGACAGCAAAGAGACCATCCTATAGAACTATAGGCCACTAAAACTTTGGGCCTTCTTCTAGTAACTGGGCCTTGAGTCCGCCGACCCCAAGGCAGATATTTAGGCAGCAGCGATTCCCCTACCCAGAATGCATGGCGGATGAACCACTCCCACCGAACTGTCTCTGGGCAAAGAGTATTCAATATGTCCAACCAGACTGTATTTACAACATCCACCAATGGTAACAGCACCACCCATGGTTAGATGGAAATTTGCACAGTCCAGCCAAACTGGTACAGAAACCAGTAACTTTAGGTAATAATAAGCTGAGCCGAACTGTAGCTTCAACTAACTTAAATTTGAAAAGAATAGCGTCTGCTCTTCAGGAGCAGGGCGCTTACATAATGGTAAACAGTAAACTTATGTAGCTTTACAACTATTTATGGATCCACACAAGAACAAGAACATATACAGACCATCCTTCTCCACCAAGGTGAGTAGTGAAAATGTGAGCCCCACACCAAGGGATCACAATATATTAGGGGAGAGAATCCGTCAAAAAGTATATGAAACATGGATGGGTGTTTGATCACGGTTACGTGATCATTTACGTTTTGGGGTTTTATTCGAGATGTGCAAAGAGAGATCACACAAACACTTGTAGCTATAACATTTAACCACTTCAGCCCCGGAAGAATTTACCCCCTTCCTGACCACTCCATTTTTTGCTATACGGCACTGCAACGCTTTAACCTCCCTGGCGGTATGATTATTTCGGATTTTAGGTGCTGAAAGCGGTACAATTATTTTGCATGGAAATTTGGCGTTTTATATTGTAGGTCTGTAAATCTTAACAATAACACACTTAAATCTGTCCAAACCAGAGTCTAGTAGATATCCCGGGTATGATAAAGTTTGAAACACAAAAACATAAATTATAATATAATAAATAAAAATAAATAATAAAAAAAAATTAAAAAAAATAGTAATAAAATAAATTTCCCCACAATTCACTATCGCTCAATTCTGCAAGTGTTCTAATTTACTATCGCTGTTTTCTAGCTGGTCTAAAGCCACTTTTGACGTAAAGGGACACTTTTTGGTTGCTATGGACAATCTCCAGTTTCCAGGCAGAAAGAACAGTGTATATGATGTAAAACTGCATGCAGGGCATGGGCCAAAGCACTGGGGACAAAAGGGATGGAAATGATTTCATACAGTACTGTAATCTGTAAGATTACAGTACTGTATGTGTTATGATTTTTACTTTTTTTTTAATTTGCCGCCAGGCTCCGCCCCCGTGCGTCGCGCCGCTCGCAGGGAACGGAGCCTGGCACGGAGAGGCTTCGGAGGAGGACGGAGCCCTCGGACACTGCGGGTGACATCGCAGGATCCCGGGGACAAGGTAAGTAACGCCGCCCCAGGATCCTGCAATGCGATCCCGAGTGTGGCTCGGGGTTACCGCTAATGGTCCTGAATTTTAACCCCGAGCCACACTCGGGAAAACCGCCAGGGAGTCTACCTAACAATTGCGTGGTTGTGCGACAGTATACCCAAACAAAATTCATGTCCTTTTTCCCCACAAATAGAGCTTTCTTTTGGTGGTATTTGATCACCTCTGAGGTTTTTATTTTTTTGTGCTATAAACAATATTTTGTACTTTTTGCTATAATAAATATCCAAAAAAAAAAAAAAGTCTTCATCAGTTTAGGCCGATATGTATTCTTCTACATATTTTTGGTAAAAAAAATCCCAATAAGCGTATATTGATTGGTTTGCACAAAAGTTATAGTGTCTACAAAATAGGGGATAGATTTATGGCATTTTTATTATTATTATTTATTATTTTTTTTTTACTAGTAATGGCGGTGATCTGCGATTTTTATCAGGACTACAACATTGCAACAGACACATCGGACACTTTTGACACTTTTTTGGGACCATTGACATTTATACAGAGAACAGAGCTAAAAATAGCCACTGATTACTGTATAAATGGCACTGGGAGGGAAGGGGTTAACACTAGGGGTGATCAAGGGGTTAAATGCGTTCCATAGATATGTTCTAACTGTGGGGGGAATGTGACTGACTAGAGGAGGAGAGAGGTCGTTTTGCCTACTTAGTAGGAACACACGATCTGTCTCCTCTCCCCTGACAGAACCGGGATCTGTGTGTTTACACACACAGATCCCGGTTCTCGCTCTGTCACAAGCAATCACGGGTGCCCGGCTGTCATTGAGCCCGCCAGGCACATGCGTTGGCTCCGGAGACACGCTGCGGGCCTTAAAGAGCCGACGTACAGCTACGATGGTGACAGATAGTCTTGATTGACAGCAGCAGGAGCCAATGACTCCCGCTACTGCTTCTGTGCTTGTAAGGAAAGAGAGAGAACAGCGATGCTGCTCCCGGGCACAGCACTGGATCGAAAGAGGAGCCATGTAAGTATTTGGGGGGGTAGGGGGTGGGTACTGGAAGTTTTTTTACCCTAATGCAAAGAATGCCTTAAGGTAAAAAACCCTAAAGTGATTGTAAAGTATTTTTTTTTTTAGTTAAAAATTATAAACATGTTATTCTTACCTGCTCTATGCAGTGGTTCTGCACAGAGCAGTCCAGATCCCCCTCTTCTCGGGTCCCTCTTCGGTGCTCCTGTCCCCTACCTCCTGTTGATTGCCCCCACAGCAAGCAGCTTGCTATGGGGGGACATCCGAGCCGAGCTGCCTAGTTTTGATCATGTGTGCCAAGCCGTTAACCGGTGCCAGGACACTAAACAGGGAACCAATGGCGAAAAGGTATCTATCTATCTATCTATCTATCTATCTATCTATCTATCTATCTATCATTATTACATTTTTTGTCTATATCTGTCACTACACCACAAGGACCGCCGCCCATGAGGACCTTATTATGAGCACCATAATCATCGTGGGGCATATGGAAATAGTAATCGGTCTTCACAATATGATCCAACATCCAATTACGGAAACTGGAACCCCGGAACAACGTACAATAGGGGTCATGGAAATGGGGACTACCAGAGAGGTAACCAGCATGGGAGGGGTTACCACTACAACAATCCCCATTATAGGGGTAAGCAGCATTACGATCAAAACCCATATGGTCGCCCACAACAAGGTCGCCAATATGGAACACCATATAGGGGGGGCCCGCGTCAACCATACAGGGGTCCCCAACACGTAGATTATTGGCAACAGGGGTATGCTCCCCACACAAGAGAGGACTCGCGGGATAATGGGACTTACACACCCAAACCCAGAAGAGCTAGAGATGATGGACCACCTCAAGATTATTACGTTGTGCCTGTCCATAACAATTACCAACCATTGCAAGATGATGAAGAATCTTATCAAGGTGAACCTTTTTTAGGGAAAGGATGGGGGGAACCCACCCACGGAATAAGAAATTCAGAAAAAGAGGAAGAAGAGCCTGACAAGGATACAGCAAAAAAAGAAGATGGGAAAACTAGGAGAGGGTATCTTTAATATAAGTGGTAACCAACTTTCCAGGGAGGAAATTCTGACCCTGGATAAGGGTATTAAGTTTGCGCCTAAAAGAGGTTTAAACAAATTTGAGACATATATAGGGGTACAGAAGTTTATTAGAAAATTAAATGTCAAAAAATACTATGCCCTTAATCCTATTGAAAGATTAGCCATTGAAAACAACACCACTGGTCTAAAGAACAATTCTGTGTTCAATCCCCATATAGCCAACAACAAATATGTGGACTTATTTAAAAGACTGGTCACCACTGAATTAGAACAACTACCTGTCAAGAAGGTATATGAACATAGGGACCTTAAGAGGGGTATCGAATCATTGGACAAAAGAACTGACATAGTGATCCGCCCAGCAGATAAAGGGGGGGTATAGTGATACTGTCAGTGGAACAATATAAAGAGGAAATGAATAGGATACTCAGTGATGTTGATACATATCAATTATTGAATTCCGATCCATCCAGGAGTTTCAGGAAGAAATTGGAGAGTATCATACAATATGGAGTTGATCATAAGCTTCTCAGCAAACAGGAAGCCAAATATTTGATCCCCACAGCCAATAGAATCCCGGTAATTTATTATTTACTGAAAATACACAAGGACAGTAAAAATCCCCCTGGAAGACCCATCATAAGCGGGATTGAGTCACTAACATCAAGACTGGGCGAATACATAGATCTCCACCTGCAGCCTTTGGTGAAGAATACGCAGGCTTACCTCAAAGACATCAAACACACCTTACAATTATTAAAAGAATGTGTAGGGGGTATGGATGTGATTATGGCCACAGGTGATGTGGCTTCCCTTTACACTATTATCGATCATGAGGGAGCCTTGGACGCCGTAAGATGGGCCCTGGAAAATGGTGAAGGTACTATGGAGGTTAATATGCGCAATTTTATCCTAAAATGTTTGAAGTTTTGCCTGCAACACATTTTTTTCTGGTACAATAACACGTTCTATTTACAAGCAAGAGGCGTGGCTATGGGCGCTAAATTCGCCCCTAGCGTGGCAAATTTGTATATGGCCAAATGGGAGGCCGAAGGGCTCCTATGTGAGGGATATGAAAACATCATGTTATACAAGAGGTTTATAGATGACGTTTTGATCATCTGAAAGGGCGATAGGGAATCTCTGATGGAAATGCTGCGATCTATGAATGATAATAATCGCAATATTTCTCTGACCTGGGATGTCAGTAGGGATAGCGTGCACTTTCTGGATTTGGAGATCAGCAACACTGTAAGAGGTTTTGTAACCAAATCATTCTTTAAGGCGACTGATCGCAACTCGTATATCCCCACCACAAGTTGTCATTTTAAACCATGGCTCAATAATATTCCCCGTGGGCAATACATGAGAATACGGAAAAACTGCACAAGGGATGGAGATTTTGAAGCCTAATCCAAAATGCTGAGTGGGATGTTCAAGGATAAGGGGTATCGAGACACTTTTCTGGAGAAAGAAAGAATCAAAGTGAGGGATTTGAACAGGGGTAGTTTACTAACAGAGGGTACCAACAATAAAAGAAGTAATGAGGATATGGGCACAAGTATAGTGCTCGACTACAATTTACAGAACCCCGACATGGAAAAAATTATAAAGAAATATTGGAATGTGTTGAAACAAGACATTCATCTCAAAGACCATCTGTCAGATACGCCCAAGATTATATATAAGAGGGCGCCGAATTTACGGGACCTACTAGTGCATAATGTGGTGGAACCTCCCCCCCCCAAATCCAAAAATGTTTTGGGATATGAAAGGTTTTCATGGGTGTGGGAGGTGCTACAGCTGCATTAGAGTTCAGGGCAATATCAGGAGAGTGAGAGAATTTTGTAATCCTTGTACCAATCAACTCCACACTATAAATTATTTTATCTCGTGCGACATTGTAGGGGTCGTCTATGTAATTAAGTGTCCGTGCGATTTTCTCTATGTTGGCCGTACCACCAGAGCCCTAAAAGATCGGATGGAGGAACACGCTAGAAACATCCGAAAAGGCTTTTGATAGGCATCACCTATCTGTACACTTTAGGGATGTGCACAACCAAAGTACAGTTGGTATGCGTTTTTGGGGCATTGAGGCACCTAAACGCCATTGGAGGGGCTCCAATTATGTTAGGGACATCAGCAAGCGTGAATCTTGGTGGATACACCAATTGGGTTCACTAGCACCTGGGGATTGAGCAAAGATTTCGATTGAAAATGTTTTTTAAGCAATTACTAATATATTTTAAGCAGCGTTTGAACCTGCGTTTATTTAACTGTAAAAAAACACAAATTCCGTTCTCTTTTACTCTGCAATGGGATCAAACAGATCGAAGAGTATACATATATACACAAGCTCCTATCACTGTATCCTAGTTTTACGGCTCTGATATTGTATATATATTTTTTAATTAAATAAAAAAAATTTTTTAACATTTTATTTTTATTATAAAATAACATTGCATTTTACACATATATAGTTTAAATTTTATTTCAGATGCTTGTAGGATACAGCTTGTAATGGTATCTCTATGAAATTTAGTGCCTCTATAGAATTTTATATATATGTGTGTGTACCTATATACACGCATGTACACATGCGTTTTATATATATTTTAAATTTTATTCAAATTTTATTCAAATGCTTGTAGGACACAGCTTGTATTGGTATCTATATGAAATTTAGTGCCTCTATAGAAATTTATATATATGTGTGCGTACCTATATACACGCAGGTATACATGCGTTATATATATATTTTTTATATATATTTTAAATTTTATTCAAATGCTTGTAGGACACAGCTTGTAGTGATATCTCTATGAAATGTAGTGCCTCTATAGAATTTTATTTATATGTGTGCGTAACCATACACACGCATGCATACATGCGTTTTAAACGTATTTTAATCTCTATTTTGGATCTAATGTTATCTTCAATTTTATGTCATATTCATCTCTAATGCATTTTGGGGGGTGCATATAGGTCTTTGTACTTGGGGATCAGGGGCGTAACTACCACCATAGCGACCCATGCGGGCGCTATGGGGTCTGCAGCCGAGTGGGGCCCAGTGAGGATGAGAGCACTGCCGGCACAGTCTCCCAGCCAGGGGAAGAGAGAGGAAAGGAAGAGGCGAGCTGTCCATATCAGCAGAGAGTTGAATTGCCCGATGTAATAGCTTTCATTAGAACTTCCAGTGTTCCCGGGGCTCACGTCACATAGCTCCACCTCTTGGCCCGGCGCCTTTGATAGACAGAACGCCGATCCAATGCAGGACATGTGACGTCATCAAAGGTGTCGGGCCAAGAGGTGGGGCTATGTGATGATGAGCCCCGGGAAGACGGGAAATTCAAATGAAAGCTATTACAGCGGGCAATCCCGCTCTCTGCTGATCCGGGTGCCTCTTCCTCTGCACAGGTGAGGCTGTATGGGGCACAGGCAGACCAGGCTGTATGGGGCACAGGTCACGCTGTATGGGGCACAGGTCACGCTGTATGGGGCACAGGTCATGCTGTATGGGGCACAGGCAGACCAGGCTGTATGGGGCACAGGTCACGCTGTATGGGGCACAGGTCACGCTATATGGGGCACAGGTCATGCTGTATGGGGCACAGGCAGACCAGGCTGTATGGGGCACAGGTCACGCTGTATGGGGCACAGGTCACGCTGTATGGGGCACAGGTCATGTTGCATGGGGCACAGGTCACATTGCATGGGGCACAGGTTACGCTGCATGGGGCACAGGTCATGCTGCATTGGGCACAGGTCACGTTGTATGGGGCACAGGTCACGCTGTTTTGGGCACAGGTTACGCTGTATTGGGCACAGGTACCGCTGTATGGGGCACAGGTACCGCTGTATGGGGCACAGGTCAAGCTACATGGGGCACAGGTCATGCTGCATGGGGCACAGGTCACGCTGCATGGGGCACAGGTCACGCTGCATGGGGCACAGGTCACGCTGTATGGGGCACAGGTCATGCTGTATGGGGCACAGGTCATGTTGCATGGGGCACAGGTCACATTGCATGGGGCACAGGTTACGCTGCATGGGCAACAGGTCATGCTGCATTGGGCACAGGTCACGTTGTATGGGGCACAGGTCACGCTGTTTTGGGCACAGGTTACGCTGTATTGGGCACAGGTACCGCTGTATGGGGCACAGGTCACGCTGCATGGGGCACAGGTCACGCTGCATGGGGCACAGGTCACGCTGCATGGGGCACAGGTCACGCTGCATGGGGCACAGGTCACGCTGTATGGGGCACAGGTCACGCTGCATGGGGCACAGGTCACGCTGCATGGGGCACAGGTCACGCTGTATGGGGCACAGGTCATGCTGTATGGGGCACAGGTCACCCTGTATTGTGCACAGCTCACGCTGTATGTGGCACAGCTCACGCTGCATTGACACTAGGGCAGCTGTGGGGGGGGGGGCTGTTTGCAGGGGGGCCCCATACAACATTTTGCTATGGGGTCCTGCTATTTCTAGTTACGCCCCTGTTGGGGATGTTCCCATTTTGTAACAGATTGTTGCTACCACATTAGGATGTTGATTTTAAATATATCCACAGTACACACTATTATTAAGCGACACTACATATAATCAACATGGTATTAGGGATACGCTTAGAAGTTATCCATTACACATGAGATTTGATTGTGGATATTTAATGTTTGATTGCCTTGTCATAGGTCATATAGTAGCACTGGTATATTTTGTATGTTTGGGATAATATGTGCTGAACATCGGTCTCCGTCCTGCACAAACATTACATTGGCTGTTGATATATTTCTATATATGTGGATATTTTCTTTGGGCTCTGAGTTGGACTCTATTTTTTAACAGAAAATTTTTATTAAACAAATCAGCATTACAATACAAGAGAAGTTAGTACATTCAATGCGGTGAGAATAATGATAGTAAGATCTACCTTCAACCAATAGTCACTGTTTATGAGATATTCCAGTTGTGCAAATGTCAGAAGTTTCACTTAACAATACTCCTTATGACCTTATAGTGTTATAAACTCTTAGATAATATAAAGTAAGAACCAATATTCAATCAAGCCTGGTAGGGGCGGTGGGGGTGGGGAATGGGCATAAGAAGAATAGACATGAGATGTAGGATGTCCTCCAATGTGTTTCACGTCATAATTATGGGGTAGGGGGTTCAGGGTCCCCAGAGGCGTCCACCCAGGAGGACCAGATTTTATCAAACTTCCCTGGGCATTGCCTACTTTCATACTTCAATCTATACAGAGGGAGTACCGTATTCACCGACCTTCTCCACGAGGCCAGAGTAGGAGGCTCTACTAGTTTCCATTGCAGTAAAATTTCACGCCTAGTGTAATACAATGGGAAGGTTAGACACAATTTATCATACCTGTCTTCCTCAACATCCTCCAGATGACTGAGCAATAGTATTTGGGGATCCACCGGTAAATTTGAGCCTATAACATTGCTCAGTGTGGAAGCCACTGCTGACCAAAAGGGTCGGAGTTTGGGACAAGACCAGACCATGTGCCAGAAAGTGCCCACCTCCTGCCTGCATCTCTGACAGTTGGGATCTCTTTGATGGTAAATGCGCGCCAGTCTCTGCAAGGTGAAATACGCTCTGTGTAGGAACTTAAATTGTATGAATCTATCCTTTGCAGCAATCATGGAAGGAATGTAGGAGATTAAACACTCCTTCCATTCCTCCTCATCCAAAGAGGGAATATCAACCCTCCACTTTTCCCAAGTTTTAGTTAGTTTGGCATCGTACTCCACTATAAGATATAGATATAGTGTTGAGAGAGGCTTCCCCATCACACTGGAAATCAAGAGCCATTCAATGGAGTCTGGTTCCAGAATGAGAGGGGCAGGGAACTGAGCTTCAAAGGCGTGCTTCAGCTGCCAGTACCTGAATTGGAAGGAGGACGGGATAGCGAAAGATTGCCTCAGGGCTTGGAAAGTCATAAGCCTACCGTTCTGAACTAAATGTTTTAATGTAAGGATTCCCTTTTTTGCCCAGAGAGAGGGGTCCGGTATACTGTAAAAGTGAGGGAGCATAGGATTACCCCATAGGGGCATGTGAGGTGAAATGTGATTGGGCTTCCCATATATTTTCCTAGCCTCCTGCCAGACCCTCACGGTGGTTCGCATTGAAGTTGTCATGGACCAACTGGCCCTGAGTCCCCGAAACGGGAGATTGCTCAGGGCAGCAAAGGAACATAGAATGGCTGCCTCCAGAGTGACTGCCGGATTCTGTATGGGCTGGGAGAACCACCACCGAATCATGACCAGAACAGCTGCCCAATAGTAAATTTGAAAATTCGGTAGTGCGACCCCCCCCCCCCAGAAAGTGGGAGATATAAGATCTGCTTGGCCACCCTGGGTGGCCTCCCAGCCCAGACAAAGTGAATCAGCAGACTCTCCAACCTTCGGAAAAAAGTCCTGGGGATGTGTATGGGTGTGTTACGGAAGAAGTAGAGATACTTGGGAAGGTAAATCATTTTTAACAAATTGACTCTGCCAACAGGGGTCAGTGGGAGGGAACGCCAAGCAGCACACCTAGCCGTAAGTTGTGTCATGAGTGGTTTCAAATTGTTGTCCATGTAGTCCTGGACTTTACCGCTAATTTTAATCCCCAGGTATTTGAAGTCATCTACCCATTTGAGCTGCGGGTGTGGCACCCTAGGGGTCGAGGGATGGAGCGGGAAAAGAACCGACTTGTCCCAATTAATGCGAATCCCCGAGTACCCGCCGAATCGATTAATCAGATCTAGTGCAGTCTGTAAAGAGGACGACGCATCCGCCAAATAGAGCAGAGCATCGTCCGCATACAGCGATAACTTCTCCTCAATTGGACCTACCCGGATTCCTCTTACCCCAGGATCAGCCCTCAGCAGTATAGCCAGGGGCTCCACCGCCAGAGCAAATAGGCCCGGGGAGAGGGGACACCCCTGTTGCGTGCCTCGAAACAGTTGGAACTTCCCCGATAGGCATCCGTTGGTACGTATTCTAGCTGAAGGGCCATGGTATAGCATGCGGAGCCATTTCGTGAAACCCGGGCCAAACCCGAATCGCGAGAGCACTTCCCATAAGTAACCCCACTCAACGGAGTCAAAAGTCTTCTCCGCGTCGAGTGAGGCCACCGTTCCTTTAGTCGTCTCGTCTGCTCTGTCTATGTGAGTATGAAGGCGCCTGATATTAATGTCAGTTCCTCTCCCGGGCATGAAGCCTGTTTGATCCCTGTGGATCAGGGCAGTAATGACCAAGTTAAGCCTATTGGCCAATACTTTCGCCAGTACTTTTGCGTCCACGTTTAGAAGGGATATAGGGCGATACGAGGAGCATAACGTGAGGTCTTTCCCTGGCTTAGGGATCACCACTATGATCGCTTCGCTCATTGTGTCTGGGAGTTTTTCGAGGCGCGTCGATGCAGAGAAGAGGCCCTGAAGTTTATCAACTAGTTCTGTAGCATATTGTTTGTAAAACTCCACAGGGATGCCATCAGGTCCCAGGGTTTTCCCTGTCTGCATTGATTTAAGTGCCTGGATTATCTCCAAGGATGTAATCGGGACGTCGAGCTTGTCACGATACATTACTGTAAGGGTTGGGATATCAATGTCATCTAAGTATGCTACCAGATCCTCTTCTCTGTAGTCTACCCTGGACTTGTAGATGGACTCGTAGAATTCCACAAAACAGCAATTGATCCCTTCCGGTGTATAGATCAGCTGTCCCGAGGAGTCCCTAATATGTGAGATGCTCATCCCTCCCGCCTGTTCCCTGGAGAGCCATGCCAACAAACGGCCTGACCTCTCTCCCTGCTCAAAAATCCGTTGGGATTGAGCCAACATTTTCTTCTGGGTAAGAGCGATACGGAGACGAACAGCCTCCTTCGTCATAAGTTGTAGTTGTGAATAGTGCATAGGGTCTCGGGTACGAACAAAAAGAGCCTCTGCACTACTCGCCTCCCTCTCAGCCTTGATCAAGTCTGCCCTACGCTCCCGGCGGACTCTGGCAATGATGGTCTGGTAATGTCCCCTCGTCGTGGCCTTAAAGGCATCCCACACAACTGTGGGGTCAGCCGAGCCCACATTTACTGCCCAGAAGTCAAGCAACTCCGTTCTGAATTGGGAATCTACTGTAGTGTCTGAAATCCAAAATCTAGAGAACCTCCATATCTTTTCTACTGTGCCCAGGGAGAGGTCCAATGGCAGCAGCAAGGGTGCGTGATCGGAGATTCCCCTAGGCAGTATTTGTATGTCTGTGACCCATGGGAGGACCGGACTCCCTGCGAAGACCAAGTCTATGCGGGAAAACGTTCTGTGAGAGGCCGAGTGGCATGTGTATTCCCTGGCCTGTGGGTGACGCCACCTCCAGACATCAGTCAGGCCATAGGTATCCACCCACTCAGCCAACCCAGGGCAATGATGTCCCGCAGAAGTTAGCCTGTCAAAATCTGGGCCAGGGACAAGATTAAAATCACCCAGTATAACATTATTGTCAGATGCAAAGTCGGCTATCCTACTGGTGATCTGGTTGAGCACCAGCAAGGAAGCCGGAGGAGGCAAATATAAGCCCACAATGGTCCACGTTAGAGAGTATATTTTAGCATGAATAATAACATACCGACCGTCAGGGTCCAGGGCCAAATCCAAGAGTCGAAAAGGAAGTGACTTCAATACCAGAATAGTAACACCCCTAGAAAAAGTGTAGTGCGTGGAGTGTTAGTGGTGACCCACCCATGGTTTTTTTAGGGCCAGAACCCTACTTCCTATCAGGTGCGTTTCTTGGAGCATGCATATATGTGGGTTATAAGTTTTAAGGAATTGGAACACCAGGGAACGCTTGACCGGGGAGTTCAGTCCCCTGGTGTTCCAGGAGATGATGTTAAGGGAGGACATGTCTACCAAGAATAATAAGAATGTTAGGACCAATGTAAGTCACGGCTCCTGAACTGGACCCCGGGACCCAAAACGGACACATCTGGAAAAAGTGCAATGCTGATGACTCAATTATTTTAGTACAATTATCAAACAAAAACAAAACCAAACTAAAAACAGATATAGGATGCCAATATCTAAAGTAAATGAAACTAGCCCCATAAGGGGAACTTTCCCCACCCCCCACCCCACCCGACCCCCCAAACTGAGGCGGGTTTCAATCCCGAACTTATTTAGCTTGCTGGCTGCAACAGGGGGTCCGTGGAAGAGGCGAGCCCACCCCCCCTAGAGTTCACACGGGAGGGTAAGCAGCAGTTCAAGCGGCTTTCCACATATGAGATCTCCGCTATTATGATACAGCAGGCTGTGAGGACTTAGAAAGTCAAACGAAGGGAAGTAGCCCATAATGCGACCCCACAGAGAAGTCGATCCAACTTTAGGTGAATGTACAGAGCAAGCACTCCTCGAGGGAGCACGCAAGTGCAAAAGAACTTCGTATCTCAACAGTCTCCTGACCAAGTTCTTTGGCAGGGGCATTAACTTAAAATTTCCCTGATAGGGGTAGTGAGCATCCCCCCCATAAGTCCGCACACAGCATGGATTGAACTGGGCATAACCTGCGCAACAAAACTAAGTCATCCATGTGGCAGTTTGTGTGGTAACTCAAACCTGGGCCCAGGGTATGGTGAGTAAACTATGAAGAGGATCACACAGCAAATACCGGGTGGACAATCAGCGATTCTGTGGTAGCGAGTCCAGCCAGGCAGAGGCCTCTCTCGGCGTGGTAAAGAAACGAGTTGTCTCGCCATCCTGAACTCTCAGGCGAGCAGGGAAGAGTACACTGTAGCGAATGCTGTGTGATCGCAAAGCCGCTTTAACTTGGTCGAAAGATTTCCTGAGTTTCTGGGTCTCGACCGAATAGTCGGGGAAGATCATCAACTTAGTGTTCTGGAATCTGAGATCCCCAACATTTCTAGAGGCGCGGAGAACTTTGTCCCTGTCTCTGAAGTTGAGGAGACGGAGAATGAAGGTGCGGGGAGGGGATCCAGGAGGCCCTGGCTTAGGCGAAATGCGGTGTGCCCTCTCGACCGTGTAGTAAGGTGACCAACGGGCCTCGGGTAAAAGGTCACGTAACAGACCCTCTATGAAGGAGGTAGGATTATTCCCCTCCGCCCCCTCTGGTAGACCAACAATGCGAAGATTATTGCGCCGGTTCCTGTTCTCCGTGTCCTCAGCTCTGTATTCAAGGGCCTTTACTTTGGTTTGAAGCGTACGGAGTGATACTCCATGTTCCGCAATGGTGTCTTCAGTGGTGCTCAGTCTTTGTTCCATCTCAGTGACTCGCGACCTGATTTTATCTATGTCTTGGCGGATTAGACCCATATCCAGCTGAACAGCTTCAATTTTTGTTGTTAACGTGGATTGGCAAGTAGCAATGGCCGCCATGACGTCCGCCAGCCAGGGGGCCGAGAGTCATCCGACTCCATAGTGTACGTCTGCGAGGCTCTGCAGGCACTGCGTGTAATAGGAGCCTCCGGAGGGGGGAAGGTGGGCGTCTGAGGGAAGTCCAACTGTGGTGGAAAGGTCAACCTCTTACCCCCTTTACTATATTTTGCGCTGGAGTTCCTGCGCCTCATTCAGGTGTTTGGGACCCAGATCTGGGCAATAGTCAATAACTGGCTGTGGGGGCCTGTCTGCGGGGTCGGGGGTATTCAGGCAGTAGGTAGAGTGCAGCGCGTGTCCCCTTAACAAACAATTGTGTAGTTCAGGAGCTGTCCACTACAGACCTCCACAGGCCGACAGGGGTATTCAGCCCAGCCACCTCCTGTCACAGCCAGGATGATTGGGGAAGAGATGCTCCCGGTGCTGTGCCGCTTCCCAGGCAGCTGTCCCCAGCCAACTCAGGGCCTCTTCCTCCAGGCCACCAGGGTCAGGCACTCCTCCAGTCGGTCCGACGGCCCCGGACTCCCAGGAAAGGCCCCGGCTGCGGCCTATTTAAACGTGAGGGGGGGGGGAGAGAGACCAGGGCAAGAGCACGGCCCTTGTTCAGTCCAGGGCCACCTCCATCCGCGGTCCACGGCAGCCAGGGAGGCCTGACAGCAGAGCCGATCCTGTCAGGAAACTCCCAGCTCACAGCGTGGCCCGTCAGGAAAGGCCGCGGCTTTGGCCTAGTCGCCGGGAGCGTCCGGCGGGATGCCAATTGCGGCCCGGGAACAAAAGAGTTGGACTCTATTAACTCGTTCCCCATATACACAGCTATAAATCCAAGTTTCGCAGATGCTTGTTGCTTTCTGCGGCGTCGTTCAATACACTGAGCAATAACACATGGAGCCTGGCACTAGAATGTCCATGGCAAAATGGCCGCGATGACTATATTTAGGCTGCAGAGCGTTTGTCCAATCACATCCCCCTGATGAAGACACTTGACCCTGTGTCCAACACGCGTAGGGGAGGGGCCAGGACGGAGCACAGAGCCTTTCACTCCACTGAGATGAGATGCACAGCTTATCCCTCCTGACAGGCAAACTTTGAGGCAAACTTTGAGACTGTTATCAGATTGGTGCACTCATGCACCTTGCAAATGTGAGTACCCTAATGTGGGGAGCTTTTATTCCAATAAACATTTATAAACGATATCACACTATCCAGTTTTTCTTTTTCTTTTCCTTTATTCCTAACTGTGGAGCTGCTGCTGAATACTGTGTATCTGGATTCCATCACTGAGCCATGGGATGGCTCATAAGCGTGTTTAGATTCAGTCTCACAGCTGATTCGCATGCTCTGAGGTGAGCGGCTGTCCCTGGGGGGGGGGGTCACTGGATGGCACTTGAGCATGGAATTCAGAGCACTAAGCACTAAGATTAATACCTGCATGTTGGATTTTTTATGAACTGTTTTTATGGACTTTATGTGCATTTCTTTCATAAATTGGACTTTAATAACCACGTATCACATCTTGGATTTGATATTCACACTCATTGTGTGGCACTTGGCACTTTGTTGTATTTTTTGCACTTATCACTGTGATATTATTTTTTACACGGTAAATTTCAGATTATATAAATAATTTTTCATTTATTATATATACAGTTAGTAGTTTAATCATTGCTACTCTTATTCTAATGGTATACATCTAGTATATTATTTACACATTGCACCTTATAATCACTTTAAAATTTTTTTTTTTTTTTATACATATATCCTTTGTGCCTTGCTGTGGCTGGATAAGCCACTTATGCGGTATTTTTAGTATACCTCATATGCATTAATGATCTCCAGATTGACATTTTAACCTTAGCGCAGCGTATCTTTTGTATACATTGTATTGCACGGCATATGAAACGTGTTTTGCGTGGGCAGCTAGGTGATTTCCACATTTGAGGCAATATACCATTGTGGCTCGCAACATCCCCTTTTATGTATCTGGATATTATATCAACCAAAAATGTAGAGTATGATAACGAGTGATATGGCCTCGCAAGAAAAAAGGATACATTAACACATTATATTGCTCAGCAAATGACATTATGCTATAAGGCGCCTTTCACACGGACGGCTATTCTGACGCAGTTAAAAGCATGTTTTTTTTCCTGTGAAATTCAAGACTCCAGGCACTGCGATCAGCTGCATTTGCACAGTGCGATTAGCTGCGGTTGTGTTTAGCTGCGGTTTGCCATTTCCATGGCAACCAAACAGGGTACCGACTCGCGAAAAAACGGCGTGGGGTCCCCCCCAAAATCCATACCAGACCCTTATCCGAGCACACAGAAAGGGGGTGGGGATGAGCGAGCGCCCCCCCCCCTCCTGAACCGTACCAGGCCGCATGCCCTCAACATGGGGGGTGCTTTGGGGGAGAGGGGGGCCCTGCGGCCCCCACCCCAAAGCACCTTGTCCCCATGTTGATGAGGACAAGGGCCTCTTCCCGACAACCCTGGCCGTTGGTTGTCGGGGTCTGCGGGCGGGGGGCTTATCAGAATCCTGCAGCCCCCTTTAATAAGGGGCCCCCCAGATCCCGGCCCCCCACCCTATGTGAATGAGTATACATGGTACCCCTACCCATTCACCTGGGGGAAGAAGTGTCAATAAAAAAAAACACTACACAGGTTTTTAAAGTAATTTATTAGACAGCTCCGGAGGTCTTCTTCCGGCTTCGGGGGTCTTCTTCCTTATTAAAGGGGGCTACAGGATTCCGATAAGCCCCCTGCCCGCAGACGTGGCAGACGTGGGGGACCCCATGCCGCTTTTTCAGCATAGGGGGTTCCCCTTAACATCCATACCAGACCAAAGGGCCTGATATGCCCTTGAAGGGGGAACCCATGCCGGTTTTGTATTTAAAATTTGGCGTGGAGTTCCCCCTCAAGATTCATACCAAACAGTTCCGGGCATTGACGGGGATCCGAGTCGGATTCCCGTGCTTGTCTCTCATTGGGAAAGGAAAAATCATTTTTCCTTTCCCGATGAGCAGCAGTTATCCGCAGCTGACACAGTGCACTGCAATTATCTGCGTTTGTGTGCGGATAGCTGCGCTAAATCGCTCCTGGACGCATTCAATTCTATTTTTTCTACCACATGTATCTAATTCGCAGCTAAACACAGTGTGTGAATGGGGCCATAGGAAAGCATTATGTGGTTTTAGCTGCCGTAGAAAATGAGAAAATCCGCAGCTAAAAGCACCATTCTATCTCAACAGCATTTTATATTAACTAACAAGTTTATTCAGCCATTACTCAGTCACCACCATCCCCTCTAATATGAGGCCACAGTCATATTCAGCCATATCACACCCCTTGTCCCACATGGGAGGCTTGTCTAAAATTCATGCAGCAAAAGTATAACCCTTTCCCTATAAATGACCTCAGAGACAATTGGGGGAAAAGCCCATAATCTGTTAGTGTATTCAAGAGCCTTACAGAAGGCTGCAGATCTTACAATCTATTTGTATAGCTCGCAACTGTCCCTGATTTCAAGGGACTGTCCCTGATTTGGAGCAATGTCCCTCTGTCCCTCTTTCCTCCTCATTTTGATCTGATCTATATAGTTGTATATAAAATGCACTTTTTATCTTTCAAAAAGTGTTTCTCAGTGTTAAACCTTTCATCCAATTTCTAAATTGCTGCATTTGTAAATTTGAAAAGCCAATATAAAGAAATAGTAGTGGTAAAAAAAAAGCCCTTGTGGATTTAATTAAACTTTTTTTGGTTAATTCTTCTTTAAGGGGGTGTGACAGGGGGCGTGTCCTCTGCCTACGTACGTTTGCTAGTAGGTGTCCCTCATTCCCATCTCAAAATGTTGGGAGGTGTGTATTTGTGTATAGCAGTATATTAATTATGTAAAAGCCGCATGCTCTTACGATAGCACAGTATTTACCTGACTCTGAAACATCTTTTCTATTAGTTATTATTTCATATTTATTAATAATTCCTATTACTGAAAAGACCATTCATTCCATCAATACAAAAACACAAAAGAAGAGAGGGCACAGCCGCCCTAGTGTAACTTGGCTTTAATAAGTTAAAAACACTACAATGGAAAAAAAGCAAAACACTACAATGGTCAAACTCACATTGTGTGAAGATAGATACAGCATAAGGATTCTACTGTGGCCGCACTCCTGTACCCACCTTAAGATCCCGACAGGGGATGGGGGAGCCATGGACATTCATCCTGGCAGACGTTCATCCCATTCATCCTGGCAGCACATCTGAGGCTATCTATCATCTACCACGCTCGACGTGCAGATCCTAATGCGCACGTTCCAGCCGGCGCTGCTCTCTGAGGACACAAGAACCTGACAGGTCATGGCAACTGTGTGATGTCCACACTCTCTTCCCCCCTGTATCCTGCTTGTGTGGGTTTGTGTGTCCTTGGAGAGCAGCGCTGGCTGGACCGTATGCATGTGCATTAGGATCTGCCCGTCGAGCGTGGTGATGGGATAGCCTCGGACACGCACTGACCTACCTGACATACACTGACCTACCTGACACGCACTGACCTGCCTGACATATACTGACCTACCTGACACACACTGACCTGCCTGACACACACTGACCTACCTGAATACCTGACACACACTGACCTACCTGACATACACTAACATACCTGACACACACTGACATACACTGACCCACACTGACACGCACTGACCTACCTGACCAGACTCCAGGTGACGTGACCTCCTCCTGCAGCTCAGCTGTAGTGTGTGGTGTGCCCATCACAGTAGAGTAGTAGACAGCAGGCACTCCAGGCAGCCAGAGCCAGAGCCATGACACAGGACAGGAGAGGAGAGCTGCCCGCCCGAGCGCCGAGTGGAGATCTCCTCACAGTGACGCAGCGCGGCGGTCGCATTGTAATTCCCACCTTCTGGAGCTTGCAGTGCCTATGATGGACATCACACGATCTGGCATTGGATCAGTGGGACGTCCAACATAGGCGCTGCAGGCTCCAGAAGGCGGGACCTGCTATGTCACTCGGCCTCGCTCGGGGTCAGATCCGTCCCCGCTCGGCGAGGGGGTCGGGCTTGGGGCTAATAACAGAATTGTGCATGTCCGAGACCCGGGGATTTTTGGGGACATGGAACTACCAGAGCCCCCCTCAGCCCCCCCTCCCGACGCCACTACATGGCGCTGTTGGGAGCTTTGGTAGTTCATTGTCTCTTTCTGTCAGTGTGTATCTGCCTTCCCATAGGAGGATTGAGCAGACAGATACGCTGACAAGTCTGTAGGAGTCCTGCATGGCACGAAACCTGCTAAGCGTGGGTACAATGCTTTGCAGGCTTCAAGCAAAACAAAAATAATAAAACATTTTTTACCAGCACAAAGCCTGCATTTATTATTTTTTTAAAAAGGTGAACTTATCCCTGAGGCTGGGTTCACACTGCAGCACGCTTCGGCTCACAGCAGGGGTCCTGTGCGTTTCCATTT
Source organism: Aquarana catesbeiana (assembly GCF_042186555.1). Taxonomy (NCBI): domain Eukaryota; kingdom Metazoa; phylum Chordata; class Amphibia; order Anura; family Ranidae; genus Aquarana; species Aquarana catesbeiana. The sequence continues at coordinate 82,972,243 of NC_133330.1, read as the reverse complement.
AGCGTTTCAGGTCCGGTTTAAGTCCTAATTTTGGGCTGAATTCGGACCTGAAACAGACCAAAAGATGCACAGGACTCCTGTGCAATTTCACCGGAGACTTTACGGAGATGTGTGAACCGGCTCCATATAGCCGGTCACAATCTCCTGCTATGTGAATTGGATGTGGGGAAACCTGCATCCAATTCGCAAAAGTGTGAACCCAGCCTTAATATCAATCCCCAGAAAAGTTCTCCCAGTCTATATTAAATTACTTTCAATGGCAAGGTGTCATTGATGGGCACTGATCAGGCTGCATTGATGGGCACTAATCAGGCTGCATTGATGGGCACAGTGAGGCTGCATTGATGTACCCCCCCCCCCCCCAAATGACCCCATTTTGGAAAGTAGACACTCCAAGGTATTTGCTAAGAGGAATGGTGAGTATTTCCTGATAGAGGACTGCGCTGACTTTAGACTTAATAAAACACAGTGGACCAACACCAACATGGCTCCCCAAATCATCACTGACTGTGGAAACTTCACACTGGACCTCATGCAACTTGGATTCTGTGCCTCTCCACTCTTCCTCCAGACTCTGGATCCTTGATTTCCAAATGAAATGCAACATTTTCGACAGTAAGTGATGATTTGGGGAGCCGTGTCACCTGCTGGTGTTGGTTGGTCCACTGTGTTTTATCAAGTCCAAAATCAGCGCAGCCCTCTACCAGGAAATTCTACAGCACTTCATGCTTTCTTCTGCTGACTAGCTTTATGGAGATGCTAATATTATTTTGCAGCAGGACATGGCACCTGCCCACCAGGGCTGTGTCTTGGCCTAGGCCGACAAGGCCTAGCCCCAGGACGGCACTTTTCAGGGGTGCGGCGGCCTTTTTGCCAACCCCCCCGCACGAAAAAACCCCCGACCCGTCCTCCCCACGTCCCGCTCACATACAGGCACCCACGGCCGGCTCCCTCTCAGCTACAGCCTCCCGCGGCTTGCCTTGCTATGTATCATCGTGGGCACTCACTCATACTTGGACGGGGGGGAGCGACTGCCGCCCCCATAAAACAGACCATGACTCAGTGTCGGTGTCATTATCATTGGCCAATGGCCATACGGTGGTGCACACACATAGCACTGGTGGAGGCGGAGCCTAAAGCTCCGTCTACCCACCTCTGCGTGGCATCATTGCATGCTCTTCAGCTCGAGGTGGGGAGTCGGGACGGGTCTCACTGTCCAGAGGAGGAGGAGGAGCGAGTGAGAGGAGGACGACGGCAGCGGGAACAGGTACACAAATTGATGAGAGCGAGTGAATAGATATTTATTGAAACAGCAAGGCAGGAGTCAGGACCAATTTAAAAACTTGTTTACCCAGGCAGCTTTAGTAATGCAGCCACTGTGCCATCAAACGCAGCCACTGTGCCCATCAATTGCCGTCACTGTGCAATCAAATGCAGCCACTGTTCCCATTAAACACTGTGCCAACAAACGTTGCCACTGTGCCCATCAATTGCCGCCTCTGTGCCATCAAACGCAGCCACTGTGCCAACAAACACAGCCATTGTGCCCATCAATTGCCACCACTGTGCCCAGCAAATGCAGCCACTGTGCCTATCAAATGCAGCTACTGTGCCCATCAATTGCAGCCACTGTGCCATCAATTGCCACCACTGTGCCCAGCAAATGCAGCCACTGTGCTCATCAAATGCAGCTACTGTGCCCATTAATTGCAGCAACTGTGCCATCAATTGCCACCACTGTGCCCATCAATTGCAGCCACTGTGCCCATCAAACGCAGCCACTGTGCCCATCAAACGCAGCCACTATGCCCATCAATTGCCGCCACTGTGCCATCAAACGCAGCCACCATTCCCATCAAACGCAGCCACTGTGCCCATCAATTGCCGCCACTGTACCATCAAACACAGCCACTCTGCCCATCAATTGCCACCACTGTGCCTTTAAAAGCAGCTACTGTGCCCATCAAACGCAGCCACTGTGCCCATCATATCACCACTGTGCCATCAAAAGCAGCCACTGCCCATCAACTAAAAGAATAAGGGGTGTGGTTTACAGATGACAGGGCATGTCTTAAATATGAAGGGGTGTGGCCTTGACAGGAATGGGTGGGTTGTATTTAAATTAGAGTTTAGACAGGCCTAGGGCAGCACAAAACCTAGGTACACCGCTGCTGCCCACACTGCCAAAAGTATCAATACCTGGTTTAATGATCATGGTATCACTGTGCTTGATTGTCCATCAAACTCGCCTGACCTAAACCTCATAGGTGAGGTATTGTCAAGAGGAAGATGGGAGAGACACCAGATCCAACAATGCAGATGAGCTGAAGGCCCCTATCGAAGAAACCTGGGCTTCCATAACACCTCAGCAGTGCCACAGGTTGATTGCCTCCATGCCATGCCGCATTGATGCAGTAATTATGGCAAAAGGAGCCCTGACCAAGTATTGAGTGCATACTGTACTGTACATGGACATACTTTTCAGTAAGCCAACACTTCTGTAATAAAAATCTTTTTTTTTTTTTTTTTATTAGTCTTATGTAATATTCACATTTTCTGAGATACTGAATTTGGGCTTTCACTGGCTATAAGCCATAATCCTCAAAATTAAATGAAAAAAAAATGCTTAAAATATATATCACTCTGTGTGTAACACATCTATATAAAATATATGAGTTTTACTTTTTGAATTGAATTACTGAAATAAATTAACTTTTTGATGATATTCTAATTTTATGAGATGCACCAGTACATTTCACACATCCACGTATTGTTTATGAATTCTTTATAAGGTCAAAGGAAAAAAAGATCATAACCACCAGACCTGTAGCCTGACTGAAACCATGCTCAAAATTCTCCAACAGTATAAACCTACAGTTTCCCAAAGAGTAGTGCAGACCAAGATGACAGGCTGAGTAAAGCCAAAGAGGTCCCATTTAACAGGTATTCAATACTTCTCACAGAAATCAATGTACTCATCCAACATCTGCTTTCCTGTGCTGAAGGAGAGAGCCATCTTTGTTTAGCCATCTTTAAGAGTCATTATCTACTTCCTGGACTAAGATGTTGGCTCAGAGATAACGCAATCATATAAGTCTTGGTGCTTTTGAAGTTAAGTTCATAAATACTGTATCTGACACAGATCTTCTCCTGCTGCTGCCTCTCACTTTATGATGTTGCAATCTTATCACTGGAGAGAGGAAACCAAAAAATAGTTTCTTCCTGCCTGCAGCAGACTGATGACATTGGGGGTTATTTAATAAAGGCAAATCCACTTTGCACTACAAGCGCACTGCAAGTAAGTTCAGTCGCTGTAGATCGCTGTATTTCTGAGGGGAAGTTCTGAAATGAGGGGAAGCTCTGCTGATTTTATCATCCAATCATGTGCAAACAAAAATGCTGTTTTTTATTTTCCTTGCATGTTCCCCTCGGATCTACAGTGACTGCACTTCCAAGTCCACGTTCAAGTGCACTTGTAGTGCAAAGTGGATTTGCCTTTAGTAAAATACCCCCATTGCCTCAACCTTGGCACTGGCTAAAGCATAAGAATGTTTTTTTTTTTTTTATAAAAGGCTGATCTCTTTCCGAAACATTATTTTGTTGCGGTGTATTGTGATAGGTCGGGAATTTATTTATGTGGACTTGACATCATAACTGAAAGGTTCACTTTTACCGCTTCAGCCCTGGAAGATTTTACCCCCTTCCTGACCAGAGTACTTTTTGCGATTCGGCACTGCGTCATTTAAACTGACAATTGCGCGGTCGTGCGACATTACACCTAAACAAAATCAACACCCTTTTTTTCCCCACACATAGAGCTTTCTTTTGGTGGTATTTGATCACTTCTGCGTTTTTTTCCTTTTTGCGCTATAAACAAAAAAAGAGCGACAATTTTGGAAAAAAAAAGCAATATTTTTTACTTTTTGCTATAATAAATATCCCCAAAAAATATATAAAAAAATAATTTTTTCCTCAGTTTAGGCCGATATGTATTCTACGTATTTTTGGTTAAAAAAAAAAAATCGCAATAAGCATATATTGATTGGTTTGCGCAAAAGTTATAGCATCTACAAAATAGAGGATAGATTTATGGCATTTTTATTATTATTTTTTTTTTATTTGTAATGGCGGCGATCTGTGATTTTTATCGTGACTGCGACATTATGGTGGACACATCGGATACTTTTGACACAATTTTAGGACCATTGTCATTTATACAGCAATCAGTGCTATAAAAATGCACTGATTACTGTGTAAATGACACTGGCAGGGAAGGGGTTAAACATAGGGGGCAATCAAGGGGTTAAGTGTGTCCTAGGGAGTGATTCTAACTGTGGGGGCGATGGGCTACCACTGACATGACAACGATCACTGCTCCCGATGACAGGGAGCAGTAGATCTCTGTCATGTCACTAGGCAGAACGGGGAAATGCATTGTTCACATCTCCCCGTTCTGCGGCTCCGTGACACGATCGCGGGACACCGGCGGACATTGAGTCCACAGGCTTGGTCATGCTGTACTCGGTGGGCGTGCGCGTGCGCCCGCTAGCCCCGCCAGTTAAAGGGGACGTACAGGCACGCCCATTTGCCCACTGCTGCCATTGTGCCGATGTATATCAGTGTGCAGCGGTCGGCAAGTGGTTAAGCTAAACTGGTGCGCAATGCTGCAACTCATAGGAACCAATCAGAAATTATATGACTTTAGTAAACTGATATCTGATTATTTTGAGCTACTGAATTTGTCAAGCCTACTTATATAAGCCTACAAGACTTATGCCGTATACACACGGGCAGACTTTTCGACCAGACTGGTCCGACGAATCCGTCGGACAATCCGACCATGTGTGGGCTTCATCGGACCTGCAGCGGACTTTTCGGTCGAAAATCAGACGGACTTTAGATTTAAAACATGTTTCAAATCTTTCCGACGGATTTGAGTGCACCCGAAAAATCCGTTCGTCTGTATGTTTGTCCGACGGACGAAAACCGACGCTGGGGCAGTTATTGGCTACTGGCTATGAACTTTCTTATTTCAGTCCGGTCGTATGTCATCACGTACGAATCCGTCTGACTTATCGTGCGTAGGCAAGTCCATTCGTTCGAAAGTCCGTCGGAAGTCCGTCAAAAGTCTCTCGAAAGTCCGTCGGACCTTTGAAGCCGAAAAGTCCACCGGTGTGTACACGGCATAAGTAACATTTCTAATTACTTTCAGTAAATGATTCAAAAGAAGTTTAGGAATTCAAATTCACTTTAATAATCCAATGTGTAAATTCATGGCAGATCACACATTACAAGGTCTCTTGTACACTATTTCACAGTCATAAAAATCCATTTAATGAGCCATTTTCTAGACCATTATTGAATTCTGTTCATTAGCAACATAATTCCACCCCTCTAGTTAGAAAATATAGCTGTGTATTTTAAAACCGACCCGGGTATTGTTTGAGAGCAAAATTCACAGCAGCTCAGGCTGGTTCAGAGATTAATTTTAAATCCTGTCAGTCCCAGGAAATTGGTTATTTTGCAGAACGGCACAAAAATCCTATATGCGGTATCATAAAAGTATTCACAAAAGGCGCTTTAACATTTAAATGCAGGTATACGCTTTTTTTTTCTTTCATGGATAAGGTTATTAAGGAGCCAGAAATAGAACAGCTGAAAGGATGATATGCTCCCGCAGCTTTGCAAAAGTGAATAATACACCTTAAGATCTGCTAAAAGATTTAGAATTTTTCTACTTTTTTAAACACGTCCTAAAGCGGACATCAGCAATGTGGATTTAACTGGAAACTGCGATCTCTGTCAGCATCAATACAAGTGGATAGATTGGGTGGTACACGTTATTCGAGATGTTTTCTCACATTGAGATTATATTGGGTGTGAGCTTTGGGCTGCAGCTACCTTGAGGCAAAAAAAAAAGCTGGGGAACCAGGCATCTATGGATGCAAGGCCTTCTATGGTAATTTCTGAGCACATTCATGGATCTTCTGACTTACAGCTAAACTTAGCTTGGTCATAAATAATTTTACATGCCATGGTCAGTTGGCCTAACTGTTTATTATTGCTTGCAATGATTTTTCAACTTCTCTCTTGGCTCAGTAGGTAAACCTTACCCAGATCACCCCTCTTGAGAAATTATTGAGGAGACCGGATGCTAAAAAAATAATTTTGAACTACTATTCTGCACTTATTGCAGACTCCAAATAACTTATCGCCCAACGTAGATGGTCTGAGCCGGACCTTCAACTTTCTGACTTTGGATCCTACCAAAAAGCGATAGTTCCCTCTAAGAACAGAATTATTCTGTTGAAACTTTTTCACCACAGTCACCTCACACCAGTCTGGTTGCATATCAGCAGTCGGACTGCACCCCACTGCTGACTGCTTTTGTGAATGTGGTGCTACAGCCGATTTTTATACATTGTTTTTGTACACGTCCCTTTGTCCATGCTTTTTGGATAGAGGTTATTATTTTTATTTCTTTGGCATTAGGTCTTCCAAATATATCGCACCCCAAGAATTGTTTATTAGGTGTATTTGGTGATATCACTATTTCCAATGTAAAGTTTGGGGTTGTATAGCTCAAGTGCAGCGCTCACTAACGAGTACAGGCCATGCCAAATATTTCCATTTAAGGGCTGGTTGAGCGACTTTTATTTAAAGGTAAGTTCACAAAAAGTTCCAGGAAGCATAAACCATGGGTTTCTCATGCAGGGGGCGTCACCATTAACACGGAAAAAAAATGAAATATCCAGCCTCTTTGTTAAATTTAGTAAAAAAATTGTTATACAGCCTCACACATACCGCAGTGCTGCTCAGGTCTTCCACTTTAGACCCTGGTCTGTCTCCCACAGGCCATTTCCTTGCCAACACTGTCCACATAGATAGCAGCTCCAGGGCACACATGCACTCCTCTGGCTTCTCCCTTGCACACCTGGACTCCTTGGGAGGGTGGAGCCCAGAACCATGGTCAGAACTCTACAAAAAGACCTGCACACACCTGTGCAATCAGTTTGCTAGCTGTTTGCAAAATCTAGACCCAGGACTGGAGATTTCATCCCACCCATATCTCTTTTGCCGTGTACACACGAGCGGACTTTCGACGGAATGAACTCTGAAGGACTTTTTGATGGACTTTCGACGGAGTTCCAAAGGAGTTCTTGCCCATACACGATCACACCAAAATCCAACTGATTCGAACGTGATGACATACGACTGGACTAGAATAAGGAAGTTCATAGCCAGTAGCCAATAGATTTTTCAACCGGACTCGAGTCCATCGTAAAGATTTGAAACATGTTCTACTTCTAAAGTCCGTCTGATTTTTCGACAGCAAAGGTCCGATGAAGCCCACACACAATCGAATTGTCCGGCGGATTCGTTCCGTCGGACCTTTGCTGTCGAAAAGTCCGGTCGTGTGTACACGGCATTAGAAATCTTCGGACTCCAGGTCCCAAAACGTATTTTTCTAAATGAGGAAACTCAACAGCCAGTTTCCTCCTAATTATGCAAACCCCCTGGAGCCCCTCATCCTGCCTGCTTGAGAATCCTTGGTTAACATCATCCTGGTGGGGCATTGCATTGTCATACTAAGTACACTTTGCGTTTACTACGTATCTTCTATTTCTATGCAAAAAAGACCATTTTACTATCTTGGAAGGGACCTCCCTCCCCTTCAATTAATACTTGTCTGCAATTAGTTAATGTTAGTCTCCCTCTCTATGAACTAACCTTTAAACTTAGGAAAAAAACAAAAATGATAGGATTTAGGACTGTTGGATCACTAGTACTCTTATGCCCCGTACACATGGTCGGACATTGATCGGACATTCCGACAACAAAATCCTAGGTTTTTTTCCGATGGATATTGGCTCAAACTTGTTTTGTGTACACACGGTCGCACAAATTTGTCGGAATTTCCGAACGCCAAGAACGCAGTGACGTCAACCACGTACGACGAGACTAGAAAAGGCCAGTTCAGAACCAAGCGCGGCACCCTTTGGGCTCCTTTTGCTAATCTCGTGTTAGTAAAAGTTTGGTGAGAGACAATTCGCGCTTTTTCAGACTCGTGGTTTTCAGATCGTTTTCTGCTGTTCAGTTTGTGCTCGTGGGTTTGTATCTACTCTTCAGTGCGTGCAAGCAAGCTACGTGTGACTTTGATTAGTCATTGTGTTCTTGTTCGTTCGTTACTGTTTTTCAGGTCGCTCTTCACAGGCCTTGCTGTTCTTCAGTGCGTTCCGTTACTTCGTTCTGAGCAGCCGACCGTTTTCTAGCCATGTTGCGTATACGTACTCCTCGTAGAGTACGTGCTGTGCAGGGGCTTGGTGTTGGGGTCCTGACCTTGACACAAGTCCAGTCCATGAACAGGGTGGGGAGGAGTTCATGGACCAAGAATTGGTTGCTTCAGCGTGACCAGTTCTGTCATATGCCTTTGCTCCGTGAGATCCGTGAGAATAATCCTGATGATTTCAGGAACTTTCTCCGGATGACGGACCCCGTATTTCACCGTTTGTTGGCTTTGCTGACCCCTTATATTAGCAGGCAGGATACCTGCATGAGGCAAGCCATCACTCCGGAGCAGAGGCTAGTCGCCACCCTGCGGTACTTGGTCGACGGGGTGAAGCCTGCAGGACCTCAAGTTCTCGACAGGCATCTCCCCCCAGGCTCTGGGTATCATTATCCCAGAGACCTGTTCTGCCATCATCCAGGTCCTGCAGAAGGAGTATATTAAGGTAAGATTTTTATCCTTTAATATAACATTTTATTGTATTTAATGTTTGATAATATATTGTATTTCTTTCCTCGTTCCCTAATTACCATGATTGTAATATGCTGTGAATGTCCCCTTTGTCCTCATTCATGCTGGATTTTTATGTAATTATTTTTTTTGTCCTTCATACATATTTGCCTTCACTTACCTCCCCAGCATGCTCTCCTGCCCCTATATTCACCTCATGTAGTCACTTAACAATGTATTTTATCAGCTCCATAGTAGTGCTTTACCCCAAACACCCCCTAAAATGTTTACAAATGTGATTTGTGCTTTAAATTCAGGCAGAGTGCCAGAGGCTTTTTTTGGGGTCCACAAATCATTTGGAACCCTTCCTCCCCCCAACTGCTAAGTCAGCTGATATCAATTCTCTATCTATCCTCAATCATCTATCTGCTGACCTTGCCAAACCCATACACACTATACCCATCTCTTTTGTGGTCAGATGTATGGATGAATTCCCCAAAGCATGTAGTGCAAGGGCCTGCCTGAATACTTTCAAATGGTACTGTTTAAAGTTTTTTTTATCCTATTATTATCTTGATAGGTAATAGCAGAATGTCCAAATGTGCTCAAATGTGTACAATGTGTATTTATATCTTTGTGTTAAGACACTTCTTACCTGTCCAGTGGGCTGTCAATAGTGTAACTAAGGAGGGGCTGTTCAAAGTAATACCCATTATTTAGGCATTCATATCTCAATGAAGTGGAAAGGGTTACCTGTCCAAGAGCCCCCCCCATAATGTTAGAAAGGGCCCAGGAGAGGGGGGAGGGGGAATATGATAGGTGTACCTTATACTTTGGTGTTTAAAAATTCCCATTAATAAATGTTATCTTGATGTTGGCCAAGAATGTTGGTGTCTAATCAGCTTTCCCTGTTTATGTGCAAAATGACTAATTTTTTTTTGGTTTTCCTCAACAGTTTCCTTCCACGCCACAGGAATGGCAGACTGTGGCCTCCCACTTTGCCCAGCGGTGGGACTTTCCTAACTGCGGAGGGGCAATTGATGGGAAACACGTCCACATCGTCCCACCACCCAACTCGGGGTCATACTATTATAATTATAAGGGGTTCAATAGTATTGTGATGTTGGCGGTGGTGTCGGCTAATTACGAGTGCCTGTATGTGGACGTGGGGAAGAATGGCCGGATTTCCGATGGTGGAGTCATCGCCCAGACAGAGTTTTACAGGAGTCTCCAGAATGGCAGCTTGGACTTGCCACCTCCAGAAGACAATGTGGAAGGTCTCCCATTCGTCTTCATTGCGGATGAAGCTTTTGCGCTGGGGGACCATCTTATGCGGCCATTCCCTATGAGGACCCTCACCCCGGACCAGAGGGTTTTTAATTACTGGCTGGCCAGAGCCAGAAGAGTGGTGGAGAACACGTTTGGAATCATGGCCAGCCGGGTTCCGCCTATTTCTTACACCCATACATATGGCGGAGTACAAACTGAATCACATTATCCTGGCATGCTGTGTTCTACACAACTTTTTACGGAAACATTCTGCAAACTATGCTGGCTCAGTTGGGCCTGAGGCCGGAATTCAAAATGAACCAACCCTGACGGCGCTTGAAAGTGGCCGTCCTGGCTTGCCCTCCCTGAGTGCCGTGATGTCTGGCTAAGATACCTTGAGTTCTTTGCGGGTAGGGGGGCTATCAAATAAAAAAAAATAAGGAAATCTTTGGTGACATTTACTGCTTGTGTTTGTTTTAGCTGACCCTGACAGAAATGTGGTGATTCCTGAAAATGGCGTGATTGTGTAACCTTATACAAAGCACTGTTGGGTGTTATTTACTAAAGGCAAAGACACTTTGCACTACAAGTGCACTTGAAACTGCACTTGTAGTGCAAAGTGGATTTGCCCTTATGAAATAACACCCATTGTCACAGAAAGCAGCAATTAGAGCACCACAAAAGTGTTGTAGCGTTGAGACAATTATCCACACATTCTTGATTAACAATCTTTTTAATACCTGCACAATCACATGTGCATTTTGACAAGGTTTTTAAAACAAACCAACATGTTTGTTGTATAACAATTTTTGGGGGGGCATTAGAAAAAGTAGAAATGTCCATTTAAGATAAAACAGGCATGTTTAAAACCAACAAGAAAGACACAAATCTTGAACTTACAAAGTTCACATTAGGTAGAACTTGAAGGCAATATCAGACATGAGTATTTAGGAACTGTGTTTGATATTGCGTTCAGATGGGGTGAAGTCACCCCAGGAAAAGCCAAATTTTGAAGATGCACACCAATTTACGAATGTCAACATGTGCTAGCTTCCATCACAGGGGATCAAGGGGCGTGTTTTGGGGGAGCAACCCCTTCCTCTCAGCTACTTTATTATTGAGGAAGGGGTTGCACCCCCAAAACGCATCCATTGATCTCCCATGATGGCAGATAGCACATGTTGACACACTGTGTGCCTCTTCAAAATTTGGCTTGTCTACAATTTGCAAAAAAATGTTAACATTGTAGCACACCATAAAAGAAAGGGCTTTGGAGGGGTTTTGAACTCTCCCCAAAACATCAATGATGTTGTTATTTTTTTTAATAACATCATTGATGTTTTTCGTGATGTTTTCCAATGCAACATTACACCCCATGATCTCCCCAATCAGGATCTGGGCACTTTCCGAGGTGAAAGGATCTGGATCCACAACATCAGGATCACCTAAAAAGAGAGAAGCCAAAAAAAAAAGCAGGTATTATAAATATGCCGGCATTCATCTCTTACCTGAGCCTGTGGTCGCAGACACTCACCTGGTTTGGTGACTAGTTCCACCACGTCTTCTTCCTCCTCCTGCTCTTCTTGTGTTTGGGGTATTTCCCCTTCTTCCAGAGGTGGGGGTCTCTGGTCTCCTCGGATGAGGGGTGTCCTCCGAGTCTTTTCTCCCCTATGTGAAAAAAAAGGGTATTCTTAGCACACAGATATTTGATGGCAGAACTATAAATATGAAACATTGCATAGAAGTGGGGTACAATTGTCTATTTTGGCAGAGTTCCAAGATGTAGAATTTTGAGTGTCCTTTGTCAAGTTTGAATACTTACCTGTCTTGTACAAGCTTCACAGATGGAGACCCCCCTATAGTAAACACTGGAGCACCTGTGTGGGCCCCCTAATAAAAATGGTGTTCTTGTGTCCCACACTAGTGCTCCACGTCCAGATGTGAAAACTGCTGCTGAGTGTCCTCTCCTTACACAGAATCTAGTTTGCATTTCATTCTAGTAACAAACCCATCTACACAACCAAATTATTTTCAGACAAGTAGGCCCTAAAAAATGTGGTCAAATGCATATGGCCAAAACAATGGTGTTTTATAGGCCGAAATAAAAATGTTTGATATGAAAAAATAATGTGCCCATGAACACGAACGTAATAAACACAAAAAGAACAGGAACACAGGACAACGACTTACTTTTTTGCAGCACTCTCTTTCTTTCTGTACTGCTCGTGTTCTCTTAATTTCAGGTCCAACCACAGCTTCCTGAGCTGATCTTTTGATCGTCGTACCCCAAAATTCCGGTGCAGACTCTTGACCACTTTCACCATTATCTTGGCCTTTCGGACATTGGGGTTGGGGTAAGGTCCATACTTTCCATCATAGTCGGCCCTCTTCAGGATGTTGACCATCTCCAACATCTCCCCAAAGGACATATTTGAGGCCTTAAATCGTCTCCTTCTGGATCCAGACGTTTCAGGCTCCGGGCTTGTCTCCTACTCCTCCTCGTTGCTATAATTAGCACACGCCTGCTGTGTCTCCGCCATGTGCTCTTCCCCCACTGCGCCGAACGAAAAGGGGCGGGGAATAGACTAGAAAGAACGTCAGGGGCGGGCGGAGTTACACGCATGCGCAGTGTATATAAAGTGTAACACGCGTGTGTAGTACATACGATCTGTGAGCGGAGGAAGGAGTATCGGAGGCGCCGATCGTGATAACGAAGGTAAGATTTAACATTGGGCCTATACTGCTTCTAGATTGAGGCCTGTATTTGCACAAGTTTAGAAGACTTTAGGCTGACATTAGGGTTTGTCTTGTGTTGTGTCTTGCAGTGAAAATGGATATCTTGAAAGATAACGACTTTATGGCAAGCTTCATTGATATGTTCAGGGAGCTGCCTTGTCTGTGGCAGATAAACCACCCACATTATAAGAACCAAACAAAGAGGAAGGCAGCACTGGATAAATTGCTGGAATTTGTGAAGATGGTGGTCCCCACGGCAGACATCACCTAATTGAAGATCCTAATTGGTGGCCTGAGGAGCACTTATCTAAGGGAGCACAAGAAGGTCCAGGATTCCCAGAGATCCGGAGCTGCAGATGACATCTATGTCCCCAGACTGTGGTACTATGACAGGTTGCATTTTCTGGCAGGTCAGACTGAACCCAGGCCAGCACTCTCCAGTCTTCCTTCCACGCTTCCTTCCACCCCAGCTGAGGCTTCTGACGACCAACCTGGGCCTTCCAGGAAGCAACATGTGGAGGAGCCCAGCTTGAGCCAGGTATAGCATTCCTATAAATATTTCTAGTTGTCTAATCAATGATGTTAAATAGATGTTAGTTTGGAGTACTAAGTTATGATTGTGATTGATGAAGCAAAAACTTAAACCATGTCCCTTTTTCATACGCAGGGAAGTCTCAGCCAGGAGGTGGCCGGGCCAAGCAGGCTGCCTGATATCCAGGTCCCTCCCCTACACCCGCAAAGACAAAGTGGCAGGAAGAGGAGTACCCTGGAGGAGGCTACCATAGGCCTCTTTTGGAAGGCTACAGAGGCCCTGAGAAGCCCCCACACTGTGGAGGAGGACTTTGCTTGCATAACTGCCTGCAAAATGCTGCAGAAGGAGGAGGGCCAACAACTCCTGTGTGAGTCCTTAATGTTAGAAGCTCTCAATAAGGGGTTGGGGGGCCAAATAACATCTGCTACCCACATTTGTAACCTCACACATGGTCCTCCTCCTCCTCCAGGTCCTACTAGTCCTCCTCCTCCTCCAGGTCCTACTCCTCCTCCTCCTCCAGGTCCTACTCCTCCTCCTGCCACATCTCCAACACCAGAGCCACAGCCGGGAAGGAAGCATGGAAAGAAGACCAGAAAGTGATGACCCTGGGTCCAGTCTGGTCTGGCAAAAGATGCAGCCTCTTGTAGTACCACAGCCTGGGGACACAGATGTCATCTGCTGCTTTCATGATCTCTGGGACTTCGGGACCAGACTGCACTCCCTTAGATATGGACTCCTCAGACCACCAATTTTGATGTTAAAGAATTGATGTCTGCCCTGGGGGTCTAAGGCTTTGCCAATTTCTGCTGTTTATCCAGTGTTGCCTCCCTCTTTGTTTGGTTCTGAGCCCTTAATAAAGGATTTTTTGTTTCAATTATACTCTCCTATGTGTTTTTTCCTTCAAAAAGGACAGTTTGTTTGTGAGGATTCAGGTACATTTCTAAAGTACAATGTGAAATTAACAAGGGACACCAACACCAAACAATCTCCTTGAGATTAAATAATATAAGATATCAATGGTGTTGTGGTAACTTGACACACAAAACACACACAAAAATATTCTGGAGTAAAACTAAAAATAAAATAAAACAAAGATCAGCCTTGAAAAAAATACAAACCTAAAAAAAAAAAAAAACAGCCTTAAAAAAAAAAAAAGAAAACAACCCAAAAATAATTTTGTCAGATGTGACAAATCCAAATATATTGAGGGAATCCCGATAAATAATAAAGAAAGAAGTTTGTGAGAAGTCTGTGTGAATATGAGCAGCCAAACTACTTCATTCTTCTCACATTATAAAGAAGAAGAGAGTGCCCCGTATTAAACCATTTTTTACATTGCACCGTGACGAAAGTGCTGTATCCATTGCGAACGCTAATTTTACCAGACCGAGCTGTTCCGTCTCGGAATTTCTTCTGAGCATGCGTGCCACTTTGTGCGTCAGAACTGGCCACACACGGTCGGAATTGACGCGATCGGATTTTGTTGTCAGAAAATGTTATAGCCTGCTCTCAAACTTTGTGTGTCGGAAAATCCGATGGAAAATGTCCGATGGAGCCCACACACGGTCGGAATGTCCGACAACACGCTCCGATCGGACATTTTCCATCGGAAAATCCGACCATGTGTACGGGGCATTATGCCGCGTACACATGATCGGACATTACGACAACAAAATCCTGGATTTATTTCTGACGGGTGTTGGCACAAACTTGTCTTGCATACACACGGTCGCACAAATGTTGTCGGAAATTCCGAACATCAAGAACGTGGTGACGTACAACACGTATGACGAGCCAAGAAAAATGAAGTTCAATAGCCAGTGCAGCTCTTCTGCTTGATTCCGAGCATGCGTGGAATTTTGTGCGTCGGAATTGTATACACACGATCGGAATTTCCGACAACGGATTTTGTTGTCGGAAAATTTGAGAACCAGCTCTCAAATTTTTGTTGACGGAAATTCCGACAACAAATGTCCGATGGAGCCTACACACGGTCGGAATTTCTGACAACAAGCTCACATTGAACATTTGTTGTCGGAAATTCCGACTGTGTGTACACGGCATTACTTTAACCTCTCTGGATCCAGGATAATTCAATTACCATGCTGCTGGTTCACCCTGTTGCCTGATCATTATACCTGGTATGCTGTACTCAATGTAATGTGAGTTTGTCATTATTACTATATACTGTGGAGATGTGGGAGACTGTATAAGCCTGTTTATTCTTTTTGTTTTTTTTTTTGTTTTTTTTTGTACTGTATTGTTTTTCTTCTTGTTTGAAAACACCAATAAACATATCTTTAAAAAAAAAAAAAAGGAGGAAAAATTATTTTTACATTTGTTAGGGAATCTGGCCATGTAAACAACCGATTAAATTTTAACTAATGTATACATATAAAAAACATTCTAAATACCCTTCCCCCCCCCCCTTTTTTAAGTGATCACATACCCTCTGTTCTCATCTACATAAGGATCTTAGCGAGCTGGGAGAGGGGAAACAGCAGCACACTGGTCTTCCAATTCAATGGCTGTGCAAGGAAGGTGTGTCAGTACAAGTCTGATCCTTAGAGGAGAGCATGAGTTCCCAGCACAGCTAGAAAACTGACCATGCTATGCTCTTCCGCCTAGTGTGGTCAGTTTTTATTAGGAAAGCAGGGGGACTGGTTAGTGCTTAGAGCCTGTGTCTAGGGTAAGCCCATGCGTGTAGAGGGAGCCTCGCTAATGCTATAGCTACTGGTTTCCATGCCTGACCCCTGACCGTGGCACTATGTATAGTAAAAAAATTGCTTAAGCTGGCCATGCATGGATCATTTTTTTTTTTTTATTTACGTTTAATCAGCTGGCTGAATGAAAAAAACGGAACAGATTTCCCCTCCACACATTCGAGGTGGATGGGGAAATCCTCCCTGCTGTGTCATTGTATTCTGAGAGCAGGACACCCCTATCATCAGAATGCACTGATTAGTGCTGCAGCCCATTGGTTGCTGGTTTGAATCAATCAAATGCTGGTTTTCCAGCAGGACTGTCCAACCAAAGTTGGTCTAATAATCCGACTGCTGTTGAATAGAGAGGATTATACACGGATCTAAATTAAGTAAGAACCTGATGAATTTTGATACATGTATGGTCAGCTTTACGTATATAACTAAGGAATAGCATGCACTATGGTGGCAATGCTGCAGAGGCTCTATGAGCCTGCAGATTATTACCACTAAGAGGGAGGAAGGCCTAAAGAACTGCAGGATCAACAGGTATTATCTGATAGAGGAAAGTATAATAAATAATCCATGCCGCTCTTCACCATTACCATAAAACACTTAAAGCGGGGGTCCACCTATCTATCATTTTTTTTTTTTTTAGTTCATTCACAAACTTTTCTTCTCAGCATTACATACTCACATATTTTGTGTAATATGTCTGCCTGTGTCAGATTTCGTCGGAAAGAATAACTTATATTATTCACTGAAGGCGGTTTCCATCTTCATTGTGGGCATTTGAAGCCCACAAGCATTTATTTCCTGGATGCGGTGAATGCTGTGCTCCCAGCATTCACTGCTCGTTCCCGCACATGCTCAGTGGCATCCTGGGAAGCCTGCGACTAGCTCCCAGGAGACTGTGCGGAGTCTGGGAGAGACTAGAAACACACCTACTCCCAAGGGAGGAGAACCAGGAAGTGCAAAGAAGAATAGAAAAATAAAAGGTAATTACAGCGATTTAAATTTTTTTAAACGGCATGTCAGCATCTAGGCAAGGAAGAGAATACATACAGATATTGTTCAAAATTTGGGTGGAACCCCGCTTTAACATCACAAATGTGAATATAACCTAAAAGTGAAAAAAATGCTCTCTATGTAATCAAACACAATTGCAAAATCAATAATTGCCTAATATGAAAAAACTAAAGTTCATATATAATGTCCATATATATATATATGCTTAAAAAAAATGTACTAAAATAAAAAAGTGTCCCTAAAAAATTAATCCTTAATGATTCCCACAAGTAATGCTCTCAAACAAATCTGTGAGTTGTGTTCCCTCCAACGGATATGCTCTCATATACGGTATATGACCACACTTTTTAAATATGGTCTATATAGGCTTGTGTTCCTTGAGGACTAGGAATGTACCAAATCACAGGGTTTCACAAGGAGTTTCTTGACCTGCTGCAGCAATCGTGGATGTCTATCAGGCTCCTACTTACCAGACCGGCGAGTCCTGTCGGGCAGAGAGGAGGCTCCCTTACCCTCCGACTATCGGCCCCCTGGTAGAGTAAACAGAGGGTACGAAAGTACGGAGTGGTATGAAGGCCTGTATTGTAGTCCCGGTATAGCAGTCCAGACAGTGCAGGGTTAACAGGTGAGTAGGCTGAAGGAGGCTGAACACAGGCACAGAGCTGAGCAGGCTTTGCAAGGACAACAGGCTGGAAGTAAGCAGACCAGCAGATAGGATCCAAGGGAGCAGGCAGACGGATGGTCAGGAGACAGGCCGGGTTTGGTAACAGACGGTCAGCAAATTTACAAAGGAACAGGCAATCGGATGGTCAAACAAGCAGGGGTCGATGCAGGCAGAGTTCAGAGAGAGATCGAGGGACAAGGCCGGGTCAATAGGTATTTCAGGAACAGGAGAGATACAGATCAGGCTCTAGGACGACTAGCTGTTGATTAGGCAGCACTGGACACAAGAACACACCGGCTTAAATGGGGCTCTTGGCGCCAAACGACGTGCACGCGCGCGCCCCGGCACACACAGGCACGCGCGCCCGCCAACGCCCGCGCGCGCGCCCCCGCACACCGGCGCGCACAGCGGAACGATCCTGAACACACGCGCCGGTGCCGCGAGGAACACGCACGGCGAGGTCCACGGGAACGCGCGCGCCAACGCGCGCCGACGCGCCCAGACGCACACCACCGCGGACGCTCCGCCTGCCGAGGTAAGCTCCCTGACAGTGCCCCCTCCTCAAGGGCAGCCTCCGGATGCCCAGCTGGGCCAACCTGGGTGCATGGGAGTTCTTAAAGGCACGTAACAGTTCGTTAGCATGAAGGTTACTCTCGGGTTCCCAAGAGTTATCTTCGGGTCCATACCCCTTCCACTTAATGAGGTACTGGAGCTGATTCTGCCTCTTCCTACAGTCCAGGATTGCTTCAACTTCAAACTCCTCCTCATTGTTGACCAAAACAGACTCCGGTGGCTTGGCCTTACGGTCAGGAAAGGGATCAGGGACAACTGGTTTCAATAACGACACGTGAAAGACCGGGTGAATTCTAAGAGACTCTGGTAGACAAAGTTCAAAGGCAACATCATTCACCTTTCTTTTCACCCGAAATGGGCCCAGGAACTTAGGTCCCAACTTCCTGGAGGGACAGGCCAACTTTAGATTAGTTGTGGAGAGCCACACTTGGTTGCCAGGCTCAAGGACGAGTTCTCCTCGCCTTTTCTTGTCAAACATCCTTTTGAAGGAAGCCTGAGATTGGGCCATGGTTTCCTGCAGGATTTTACAGTTACTAGAGAAGAACTCCATTGTTTCCGTTACTGCGGGTAGGGTACATTCCGGAATAGAACTGGGAAGGAAAGAAGGATTGAATCCGTAGTTTGCAAAGAAAGGAGTCTGGTTAATGGCAGAATGCAGGGAGTTATTATATGAGAATTCAGCGACCGGTAACAAGGACACCCAGTCGTCCTGCGAAAATACAGAAAAACAACGGAGGTATTGCTCCAGCGTCTGGTTAGTTCTTTCAGTCTGGCCGTTCGTCTGAGGGTGGTAGGCCGAGGAAAACGCTAATTCAATTTCCAGGGCGGCACACAGTGCTCTCCAGAACCGGGAGGTGAATTGGACACCCCGATCGGATACAATATTCGCAGGTACCCCATGTAATCTCACTATTTCTTTGATGAATATTTTCGCCGTTTCTACGGCTGTGGGAGTGCCTTTCATAGGGAGGAAGTGTGCCATCTTGGATAGCCTATCGATCACCACAAAGATGGTTGAGAAACCTTCGGAAGGGGGCAACTCCACAATGAAGTCCATAGACAACATTCTCCAAGGTCTATCAGGAATCGGTAAGGGCCTCAATAAACCCCAAGCCCTTGAGCGGTTGCATTTATTCCGGGCACAGGTGTGGCAAGAACCCACATACCTTTTACAGTCCTCCAGGAGACAAGGCCACCAAAAGGTGCGTAACACCAATTCCGAGGTTTTCCGAGCTCCGAAGTGACCCGCCAGCTTGTGGTCATGGCATAGTTCCAGTATCAGCACTCTAAGTTTTTCAGGTACAAAAATCTTGCCTTCATGCCAGAGCAACCCGTCATTTAAACTGGTTCCGGTAGGTAGGGGAATTTCAGAGGAGGCCTGTTTAATCCTGGAAATTAAATCTTCCTGGAGAAGTAAGAAGTTTCCTGCTGGCAAAATAGTATCGGGAGGAGCAATTTCCTTGGAATCGTGAAACATTCGTGATAGGGCATCAGGTTTTCCATTCTTGGATCCGGGTCTGTACGTAATATGAAAGGAGAAGCGGGAAAAAAAAAGTGCCCATCTAGCCTGTCGTGGTTTAAGTCGCTTGGCTGCCCTTAGGTATTCCAAGTTCTTATGATCGGAAAGATGAGAACCGGATGTACAGCACCCTCCAACAGATAGCGCCATTCCTCCAGAGCCGCCTTGATGGCCAACAGTTCCCGATCTCCCACGTCATAATTCTTCTCAGACGATGAGAGTTTACGGGAAAAGAATGCTACGGGAAACAGGAGGGCTTTGGGACCCTGGCGTTGAGAAAGTACCGCCCCTACTGCGATCTCCGATGCATCCACTTCCAGCACAAACGGTAGCGCAGGGTCCGGGTGTTTGAGGATAGAAGCAGAAGTAAACAGTCCCTTTAATTTCTCGAAAGCTGCCTGTGCCCGGGGCGACCAGCAGAATCATACCCCCTGTCTAGTAAGTTCAGTAATTGGTGAAATGATCTTAGAGAAGTCTTTAATAAACTTTCTGTAGAAATTAGAAAATCCTACGAAGCGTTGGACCCCTTTTTTGTCTGTAGGAGCAGGCCAGTCCAGGATGGCCGACACTTTTTGTGGATCCATCTTAATTCCATCTACCGAAATAATGAGTCCCAAGAACTGAATACTCTGACGTTCAAACTCACACTTGTCCAGTTTAGCGTATAGGCCGTGCTGCCTGAGCCGGGCAAGAACATTCCTGACGTGCCTGCGGTGATCAATCAAAGAAGAGGAGAAGATGAGTATGTCGTCCAGATAGACAATGACGTAGAGGTCCAAGATTTCTCTAAAGATGTCGTTTACAAAGTGCTGGAACGTTGCTGGGGCATTACAGAGACCGAAGGGCATAACCTGGTACTCGAAATGTCCAAAGCGAGTGCGAAACGCTGTCTTCCACTCATCACCCTCTCGGATGCGGATTAGATTGTAACCACCCCAAAGATCTAATTTAGTAAAGATTCTGGCAGTGCCCAGCCTTTGGAATAGTTCAGGTACCAGAGGGAGTGGATAACGATTTTTAATAGTTATCTTGTTCAATTCACGGTAATCAATGCATGGCCGCAGAGAATGGTCTTTCTTTTCCACGAAGAATAAGCCCGCACCGGCCGGGGAGGTGGACGGGCGGATAAACTTTTTCTTCAGATTTTCATCTAGATACTGCTTCAGGGTGCCCAGCTCCTGCTCAGTCAGGGGGAAGATCCGGCCAAAGGGTACCTCGGTACCTGGAAGTAATTCAATTGGGCAGTCGTAGGGCCTGTGTGGAGGTAGTACTTCTGCCCCCTTCTTACTAAACACGTCCGCAAAGTCTTGATAAGGCTCAGGGATAGCTTGAAGCAGATCAACATCCGGAAGTAGACCGAGGAGTTGGGTACCCTCACGGCCAATCCCCTGTAAACAGTGTTGAAGACAATATCCAGAGAGGAACTTGACGTTACCAGAAGCCCAGTTGATTTGAGGGTTGTGCACCTGCAGCCAAGGCATTCCGAGAATGACAGGAAAAAGGGGGGACGAGATGGCGTCCAAACAAAGATATTCTCGGTGACGTTGGCCAATGACGGCTTCTAAAGGGATAGTTTCATGAGTGACCGGACCGGAGCAGAGAGCAGATCCGTCTGCAAGATGAACAGCTAGGCTTTGAGTCTTGGGTTGGAGTGGAATGGCATGTTGGGAGGCAAAGGTCCGGTCGATAAAACAGCTGCAGGCTCCGGAATCAATGATAGCTGGGACTTGGATGGCCTCTCCGGGAAGCTGTAAAGTGACAGAAATGGTTAGATGCGAGCCAACAGTGGGTACAATAGTAGCACAGATACGATCAGCAGAGCGACACTTACGTGTCTTGTTGGGGCAGCCGTTGGCGTAGTGCCCGGATTCCCCACAGTAGAGGCAGAGATTGTGTGCCCGTCTGCGTGTCTTCTCTTCAGGGGTTAAAGAAGGGCGGAATAGACCGAGTTGCATAGGTTCTGGCGCTTCATTGGTTGTGGCAGGTGGAGGAGCGAGAGATCTGCTGGGAGGACAGGGTACTTGTGGAATCATCCAGGTGGGGCGAAAGGTACTGGTGGTTCTTTCAGCACGTCGCTCTCGTAATCTTCGGTCTATTTGGATGGACAGGTTGATAAGCTCCTCCAGGGTCTGTGGTACCCCTACCCGTGCCAATTCATCCTTGAGGGGATCTGATAACCCCATCCTGAACTGATGGCGCAACGAGGCGTCATTCCACGCAGTGTCAGAACTCCATCGTCTGAACTCGACGGCATAGTCTTCTGCTGCTCGACGGCCCTGACGAAGGGCCTGCAGGGAGGCTTCTGCGGTGGCGGTAAGCTGGGGGTCTTCGTATAGTTGGGACATTGCACCAAAGAAGGCCTCCAGGCTATCCAAGACGACTGACTTTTGCTCCAAAAGTCGGTGAGCCCATGTTTGTGGTTCACCAGAAAGTAAAGAAATAACGAAGCCCACCTTAGTGGCTTCAAGGGAGAACGTGCGTGGCAGTAGGGCGAAGTAGAGATTACAGGCATTCCGGAAGGCACGATACCTACTTCGGTCTCCGAGAAATCTTTCAGGTACTGGTACTTTTGGCTCAGGAGGTAACATGACCACGGAGGGTGCTGAGGTGGCTGCTGCGGACCCTGGTGGACCGGTAGGTGCGGACAAGGCCTGTACACGTTCTTCCAGGCTGGAGTATCCCTCTTGTAGGCTCTTCACTGCCTGGGTTAACCCCGCCAAATGTCGGCAAAGTTCGTCCATGGGGGAAGCCCCCTGCCCGGACTCGGTCATGGCTGCCTAATACTATCAGGCTCCTACTTACCAGACCGGCGAGTCCTGTCGGGCAGAGAGGAGGCTCCCTTACCCTCCGACTATCGGCCCCCTGGTAGAGTAAACAGAGGGTACGAAAGTACGGAGTGGTATGAAGGCCTGTATTGTAGTCCCGGTATAGCAGTCCAGACAGTGCAGGGTTAACAGGTGAGTAGGCTGAAGGAGGCTGAACACAGGCACAGAGCTGAGCAGGCTTTGCAAGGACAACAGGCTGGAAGTAAGCAGACCAGCAGATAGGATCCAAGGGAGCAGGCAGACGGATGGTCAGGAGACAGGCCGGGTTTGGTAACAGACGGTCAGCAAAGGTACAAAGGAACAGGCAATCGGATGGTCAAACAAGCAGGGGTCGATGCAGGCAGAGTTCAGAGAGAGATCGAGGGACAAGGCCGGGTCAATAGGTATTTCAGGAACAGGAGAGATACAGATCAGGCTCTAGGACGACTAGCTGTTGATTAGGCAGCACTGGACACAAGAACACACTGGCTTAAATGGGGCTCTTGGCGCCAAACGATGTGCACGCGCGCGCCCCGGCACACACAGGCACGCGCGCCCGCCAACGCCCGCGCGCGCGCCCCCGCACACCGGCGCGCACAGCGGAACGATCCTGAACACACGCGCCGGTGCCGCGAGGAACACGCACGGCGAGGTCCGCGGGAACGCGCGCGCCAACGCGCGCCGACGCGCCCAGACGCACACCACCGCGGACGCTCCGCCTGCCGAGGTAAGCTCCCTGACAATGTCTCCATTCAACAACATATGAAGAAAGGGAAACCGCCAAACATAGTGCTTTATCCTTAAGATTTATTTATTTCGCCATAAAAAAACATTTTTTAGAGGTACACTCACCTGGTTTAGGTGCTACCAGCACACCAAAATATGCCTTGCATGTAATGTCCATAAACACATACAAATTCGTCACTACACAATCCTCTCGCTGGTATAGTTACCATATTGCCTATTCCAGATAATCCCCCTGATGAAGCCATGTGACCCTGTGGTGTAACACGTAGGGGAGGGGCTTGATGACATCATGACACTGTACAGAATAGACAGTGGCTTACAGCCACTTTAACATTGGAGTGTAATTTATTCACAGTAAAAGTCCCCCAAATAATCCAGCAATTAACAACATAGTACAATTATTTTATTGAAAAAAGCCCCCAAAACACCTTTGTGCATAGCATTTATTCACTTGTACTAGGCCCCATTTTACATAGGACCCCCACTAGCCATTTAAAAATTCAGCTATCAACATTAGATTGCAAGTGTTTAGCCGGGAAAAAAAAACTCAAAATAATGCTGTGTCTGTGTACATTAACTTTAAAGTGTATTTCATTTAGTGAAGCCCCAAAAATATTGTAGTGTGTGTGTGCATGGTCTTTAACCACTTCAATAAAAGGCACTTTCGCCCCTTCCTGCCCAGGACAATTTTCAGCTTTCATCGCTGTCGCAGTTTGAATGACAATTGCACGGTCATACAACACTGTACCCAAACTAAATTTTTATCATTTTCTTCCCACAAATAGAGCTTTCTTTTGGTGGTATTTGATCACCACTGGGGTTTTTTATTTTTTGCTAAACCAACCAAAAAAGACCGAAATATTTGAAAAAAAGAAAGTTTTTCTTCGTTTCGGTTATAAAATTTTGTTTTCTCCTTCACAGACGGGCACAGATGAGGCGGCACTGATGGGCACTGATGAGTTGGCACTGATGTGCACTGATGAAGAGGCACTGATATGTAGAATCGATGGGAACTGATAGGCGGCACTGTGATATGCAGCACTGATGGGCACCAATAGGTGGCACTGATATGCAACACTGATGGGCACTGATTGACACTTATAGGTGGCACTGATGGGCACTGACAGGCGGCACAGATGGGCCCTGATAGTCGGTACTGATTGGCACTGACAGGTGGCACTGATGGGCAACACTGATGATGAGGTACTGATGAGGTTTTGACAGGTGTTACTGTAGGGCACTGATTGGCAATGTGATGGGCACTGACTGGCACTGTGGTAGGCACTATATGGCACTGATTGGCACTTTATTGGGCACTTTATTGGGCACTGATAGGCGATTCTGAGGGGGCACTGACTGGGTACCTTTTTGGCAAATCTGATGGGGCTGTGCTGATAATCAATGCGCTGATTATCAGCACAGACCCCCCCTCTGACAGGGAGAGCTGCCGATCGGATCCGATCGGCTCTCCCTGTCAGCGCAAACCGAGAAATGCGGTTTACCAGCAGTTCCTGGTTCACACAATGATCAGCTGTGATTGGTCACAGCTGATCACCTGGCAAGAAGCCACTGACAGAGGCTTCCTATCACAATCAGAGATGTGTGGGCGTGCCGGCATGTTATCCTGCTGGACGTCATATGACGCCCAGTCAGGATAACAGAACTACTTCCCGGACGTCAATCTGTTATTGACCGGGTGGGAAGTGGTTAAAGAGGAACTGCAGTCTGCTCACATAATTTCTAATAAAAACATCTTTGCCATTCTGAAGCTTCCCTCCAATCCCTTTGCATATTATTTTATATACTGTGATTCTGTACTTGCCAAATATGCTGCCGACATCTTCCTCTACTGAGTCTGGCTGCAACCATTTTAACTGTGGGCAGCTGAAGCTGCTGGTTGTTCACTTCCTGGATTTACACAGACACAAAGAGGTACTGCAGCTCTCATTGGCCCTCTTATGACTCATTCCCCCTCCCTTCATGGCAAACTCTCAGGAGAGTGAGAGAGAGAGCTGTGCATGATGTCATAAGCCTATGCTTTTTATCAGACCAGAAACAGGAAGTGGGCTGTATAAGGTATTCACTGGGAGAAAAAAAAATGTTTTACTACCCAAAATTAAAACAACAAGGGCAGAAGATTTAATAGATGGAAAGATGACAAAATGACTGAAGGTCCGCTTTAAGCACTTTTACTAAACACTAAATCCTAGCCCCCCCCCCCTTTTTTTTTAACCTAACTGAAAGAAAAAAAAATAAAATCTCAAAATTTGCAATTAAAAAGCAGCCCCTCCCCCTAAAAAAGATGGGATGTGCAGCAGCCAAACAGTCAAAGTTGTTGCCGACATATTCATAAAAGTAAAATAAAAACATACGCTGCGCTTCCAAAATAAACTCTACACATTCAGTGTATGTGATAACCAAAGTGCATAAAAAATCATACAGTGAAAAACACAGTCTCTGCCGACTGTAAATAGTGACAATAGTGCAACAAATAAAAAATATATATAAAAATATGTAAAAACTTTAGAATGAATAAAGGATAAACAAATATGCTAGTATAAAGTGCTGAATGTGTAGAGTTTATTTTGGAAGCGCAGCGTATGTATTTATTTTGTTTATATCTGCATAGCTTTATGAGACGTGTTTAACGCTTGCAGCTGTTCTACAGTGCCATTTAGACGTTTTAGTTAGTGGAGGCTCACAGGACGTTTTACATATTTGCGCTATTTATCCCATATACCTGTTAGTAGTCCTATGGATCCATTCGCATTTTTTGATAATAGGGAATTGGATTTGGAAGATCTATTTTCAGAAGCAGAAAATACGGACAATGACATTCTACATTTGTTTAGAAAATGGGGACATTGTATGGATAAGAAAAGTAATATTTGGTGGGATTTGTCCACCATGGAAAACTATTTAAAAGATAATATGGTACTCAGGAAGCTTAGATGGAATGTAACTATAAATGACGGCCTATTGGGTGAGGATGATATTGAAGAATGGTATGTATTTTTTAATGGAAAAGGTAGGGAAGTTATGGAATTTTTAATTAAAAGGAAACAACATAAAATGAGATTAATAGAGGTCAGATTAAGGAAATTTGCAATAAAATTGAACCTTTTAAAGATAGTACTGAATATATTAAACATATGGGGAACTTCAGAAAAATATGCAGAAAAAGGATCTAGAGAACAAAAATACTAAGAAAAAGAAGTATTTGCGGGACTTGGGGAACTATCAGAAAAAACAGGTCTTTAGGTGGCAGGCCACAGTCGGGGCCACAAATAGCGGAGCTCCCCAGGAACCAAGTACAAATGAAGGGAACCACACCACAGACCGCAATGTGGGATTTAAAACGCCACAGACTCAGAGACAATATAACCCACCTCAACAACCAATGGTGTACCCCAATAGAGAAAACCCTATGAATCATTACTCAGAAAGGAATCAGGGTGGCCCACAAGGATAACCATTTAATGGTAGAAAACCGTACAACAGCCAGTACGATAATAGGGGATATAACTATAGTGGAGGTAGACCACCCTATTATGGTTACCCACAAAATCATGGTAATTGGAATAGGGGCCAACAGGGAAACAACAGCCAATGCAGAGGTAATCAATCAGGAAATGCACATTATTATAAGGGATCACAGCATAATGGTCAGAACCCACAGACATACCAATATAACCAGCACTCGCAAAATTATCAATACAGAACTCCACAAAATGGTGGAGCACAACACCAGTATAGAGGCCCACTGCAAGGTGATTACCAACATCAAGGAGGACCGCCTCAATATAGGGGCCCCACTCAAGGGGAAGGATACTATTATTCTCCAAAACCACAAAGAGCAAGATATGACAGGCCACCATTAGACCACTACGAGGTTCCTGTTTATAGTAGTTATCAACCCCTATACGATGTAATTGATCCAATACACGGAAACTCTTTTTTAGAGGAAGGCTGGATGGACCCTACCCAGGATGGAAGAAACATAGAAAAAGGGGAGGACGAGCTGGACGAAGGATTCAACAAAAAAAGAAGGCAGGAAGATTAGGAGAAGGCATCTACAATCTGAGTGGCATTAATTTAACTAGGGAGGAGACATTAACTTTAGATAAAGGCATTAAATTTTCACCAAAAAAAGGTCTCAAAAGGTTTGAGACGTACATAGGGATCCAGAAATTCATTCGCAAACTCAATATGAAGAAATATTATGCCCAGAATCCAGTGGAAAAAGCAGCAATGGGAAATAACTTCACCCAACTAAGGAACAATTCGGTGTTCAATCCCCATATAGTGAATAACAAATATGTGTATCTTTTTAAAAAATTGGTAACTACAGACTTGGAACAACTCCCAATCAAAAAAGTATATGAACAAAAGGACATCAGGAAGGGCTTCTAAAGCTTAGAGAGTAGAAAGGACATTGTCATCCGCCAGGCAGACAATGGAGGGGGCATTGTGGTGTTATCCCTAGAGCAATACAAAATAGAGATGGATAGGATTCTGGAGGACAGAAGCACCTATCAGATATTAAAATCTGATCCTTCGAAGTGTTTTAAAAAGGAATTGAAATCCATCATACACTATGGTACAGAAAGAGGGTTATTAAGTAAAAAGAAGAAAAGTATCTGGTCCCCACTGTCAGTAGAACTCCAGTTATCTACTATATTCCAAAAATTCACAAGGATAAGGACAACCCCCTAGGCAGACCAATTGTGAGTGGGATAGATTCCCTAACATCTCGATTAAGTGAATATATTGATATTCACCTCCAACCCTTAGTAAGGAATATGCAGGCTTTCTTGAAAGATACTAAGCACACCTTGCAGTTATTAAAAAAATGTACAACCAGTGATGACTTGGTGATGGCAACAGGTGATGTGGCATCACTTTATACAAATATTGACCATCAAGGAGCCATGAGGGCAGTTAAGTGGGCTTTGAAAAACAATAGCGATATGAGAAATAACCAACGCAGATTTATTTTGAAATGTTTGAACTTTTGTTTGGAACATAATTTGTTCTGGTATCAGAACACCTTCCACTTACAGATTAAAGGTGTTGCAATGGGCGCAAAATTTGCCCCTAGTGTCGCAAACCTTTACATGGCTGAATGGAAGGCCGAAGGTGTCCTATGCAACAGGGACCCTAACATCATGTTATACAGGCGATTCATTGATGACCTGCTAAGCATATGGAAGGGAAGCGAGGACTCTTTGGAAATACTACTCCAAACCATGAATGATGATGATCAAAATATCAACTTAACATGGGTCGTTAGTAAGGATATGATACACTTTTTGGACTTGGAAATCTGGAACACATCACAAGGTATAGAAACAAGAACATATTTTAAAGCGTCAGATTGCAATTCTTATATTCCCACTATGAGCTGTCAT
Source organism: Aquarana catesbeiana (assembly GCF_042186555.1). Taxonomy (NCBI): domain Eukaryota; kingdom Metazoa; phylum Chordata; class Amphibia; order Anura; family Ranidae; genus Aquarana; species Aquarana catesbeiana. The sequence continues at coordinate 82,943,520 of NC_133330.1, read as the reverse complement.
TTTAGGCCCTGATTAGATAATATCCCACAGGGGCTGTATATGAGGATAAGAAAAAACTGCACACAAGATGCTGATTTTGAACTGCAATCGGAGATGCTGAGCAAAATGTTTAGATAAAAAGGATACCGTGACGATTTCCTGAAAAAAGAGAAGAATAAGGTCAGAAATATGGACAGGGGAGATCTACTTAACCGCTTCCCGACCGCCTCACGCAGATATACTGCGGCAGAAGCGCACATACAGGCAGATTAATGTACCTGTACGGGAGCTCCGTGACCATGATCGCAGGTCCCGCAGACTCGATGTCTGTGGGCATACCCGCAATTGTCTTATGGTGAGCAAGAACGGGGAGATGCTAATGTAAACAAGCATCTCCCCGTTCTGCCTAATGACACTGACACTGATCACGCTCCCTGTAATCGGGAGCGATGATCAGTGATGTGTCACACACAGCCCCCCCCCACAGTTAGAATCACTCCCTAGGACACACTTAACCCCTACAGCGCCACCTAGTGGTTAACCCCTACACTGCCAGTGACATTTTTACAGTAATCAATGCAATTTTATAGCATTGATCGCTGTATTAATGCCAATGGTCCCAAAAATGTGTCAAATTTGTCTGATGTGTCCGCCATAATGTCGCAGTCACGATAAAAATTGCTGATTGCCGCCATTACTAGTAAAAAACAAATTATCAATAAAAATGCTATAAAACTATCCCCTATTTTGTAGATGCTATAACTTTTGCGCAAACCAATCAATAAACGCTTATTGCGATTTTTTTTACCAAAAATATGTAGAAGAATATGTATCGGCCTAAACTGAGGAAACAATTTTTTTAATGTATTTTTTGGGGATGTTTATTATAACAAAAAGTAAAAAATAATGCATTTTTTTCAAAATTGACGCTTTTTTTGTTTATAACGCAAAAAATAAAAACCGCAGAGGTGATCAAATACCACCAAAAGAATGCTCTATTTGTGGGAAAAAAAGGACATCAATTTTGTTTGGGAACCATGTCGCACGACCGCGCAATTGTCAGTTAAAGCGACGCAGTGTCCAATCGCAAAAAGTGCTCTGGTCAGGAAGGGGGTAAATTCTTCCGGGGCTGAAGTGGTTAAAGATAGCACCAGAAGTGATGGAACCAACGATGACATGGGCACTTGTATTGTTTTAGATTTTAATCTACAAAATAAGGAGGTAGAAAGAATTATCCACAAGTATTGGAACATTTTAAAGCAAGATGTTCATCTCAAAGGAAGTTTATCGGAAACACCTAGAATTGTATATAAGAGGGCACCTAATCTGTGGGACAGATTGGATCATAATGTGGTGGAACCACCCCCTCTTAAACATGCGATACAGTGGGCATGGTTTATGCAGTAAAATGCCAGTGCAATGTAATCTATGTGGGCAGAACCATAAGAGCATTAAAAGGATCGCATGGAGGAGCATGTTAGGAACATTAGGAAGGAGTTCGATAAACATTATCTCTCCACACATTTTAAGGATGTCCACAATCAAAGCACAGATGGTATGCAGTTTTGGGGCATTGAGATGCCCAAAAGTCACCGGAAAGGTTCCAATTATATGAGGGATATTAGTAAACGGGAATCATGGTGGATGCACCAGTTAGGGTCTTTGGCACCTGGTAGGTTAGATAAAGAATTCGATTCAAAATGCTTTTTAAGTAACTATTAGGTATTCAGTCCATCATGTATATAATTGTCATTTGCCACTCCTAATGCTCAATAACAGATGAGTCACAGATCCGTCTCCATAAAATATAAAATATTAAATATAAATAAATCAAAATTCCAATGCAGTCTATAGAGATTCTGACCATATTAATATTATTATAGAAGTATATATATGCATTTTTTATTAATGATTTTTAATATATTTTAATATATTTATTAACAATTAAGTTTTTAATTAATTTTTATCTATAATATTCTCTAGTTTCATTATATTCTTTTTGCATATTTACCATTTTCCATATTTATATATTTATAGGGTTTTAATGAAACCCCCACCCCCTTTTTTTACGATTCATCTTTAATGCGATTTTAAAGAGATTATTAGTGTCAGTAAGGAGACTCTGTTTAAACTACACTTTTACATTAATGTATTTCTGGTTTCCATCTATCTTAGTATATGTAATTCTGTTATGGTTTTAGTTTTTTACAAGCATTGCATTGTTATATTTGTTGTGTGGTGAGGTATCATATGATGCTGATCGCCACATGGGATAGTATGCCAATTCCTCCGCGTTCGTCCTGATCATTAGTTAAATTTCTAGCCTTTGGCCAGCCCAGGTGGATCATTGAGGACACCGTAGGGCGCCAGCATAATGGAGAATGTATGATGCTGTTATCATCATTGGATATATTGAGGCAGCTGAACTCCATGTAGTATTTTCATTGAGCACATAGGTTCTAGCACTAGAGTTTCCCCAGGCTACCACAAAATGGCCGCGGACGCTCTATATTAACTGACAGGTCAGCCGTCCAATAATAATACCCCTGAAGAAGATACGGAAAATCCCTGTATCGACATGCGTTGGGGAGGGGACAGGACGGGTGTTCAGCAGGTGATGTGTCAGGAAGGAATCCCATACCATCCCGATACCAGCCCAGTATTTTTAGACGATTTTGTTTGATGTAGAGTGGCGCACTGACGCACCTGATCTATGTGAGTACCCCATAGGGTTTTTTTTTTTTGTGATTGATAAACTGTTCAAACTATATTACACCATCCAGTCCTTTTTTTACCAAACCGAGGTATTGCGTTGACGGATCCAAGAGTCTGGTCAAAACTGCAGAGCCCAGAGGTAGTTCACAGGCATGTTATAACTGAGCTTAAGCAATGGTGACCCTAGGGGGGGGCCAGAGGGGGCCCTGACCCCCCCAACATTATGCTGTGCCCCACCATGTGCCCCTCCAAAAAAAAAAATTTTTTTTTTTTTTTACAAAAAATCAATGTCTAAGAGGGAGAGAGTCCCCAGTCAGCTCCTGCGGGTGATTCCTCCCCCCTCCCCTGCTCGCTGACACTGCATAATGCGAGCGTTCACACAACCACGGCCGCCTGATCTGCTCCTTCACTTGCATCCTCATTGGCAGGGAGAAGAGCGAGTTGCAGGAAGGACTCCACCAGGACTTTCAGTTACTGAAAAAACAGACTGATTTCTCCCGTCCTTAGGACAGGAGGACCCGTCTGTAAATTCCAAGAGATGCCAGACCAGGGCTGTCAATAGCAGGGGCAGGACAGCAAGACGAGGCTGGGGAACCCCACAGTGGCAGAACACCAGGGCCCGCAGGCAAGACAACCTTTGCAACCCTGATAATTCTCCCACTGCTTTGGATCCTTATATTTTCTTGATATGCTGGTGACATATATCTCTTGTTTTCTGCCACCCTGGGGGATCCCAATACAGTAGGAAGGGAGCTCACTGCAGAACATGTGAAAGGGCCCGTTGTGGGGTCGTAGTAAAGGGCCCCAGGATATATATATATAGATATATATATATATCTATATATATATATATATGCATTTTATAGTTGCCCCCCTACTTTTGTCCCTGTCCCCCCATGTGCCCCTCCTAAATTTGAAAGCTGGAGACGCCACTGAGCTTAAGTGCAAAGTCACACGCTCTGAGGTGAGCGTTTAATACCTGGGGGGGAGCATCTGAATGTGATCACTGCAGCTTGCTTTGGATTATCCACACAGCAGTTTCCCGAATCACATGGACTTTAAAGCACCTCTGAATTGATATTATTGGATGTCAAATATGCACACGGAAGCACTTTTCTTTATATCTTTCTCTAGTGGTTCAAATTATATATCATATATGATCCTATGGACACTATTCATTTTGTTAGTAATATTTACCACATGGATGCACGTTAGCACTTTACACTAGCATATTTGGTTATCATTTATTCATTCTAAAGTTTTTACATATTTGTATGTATATTTTTTATTTGTTGCACTATTGTCATTATTTACAGTCCGCAGAGACTGTTTTTTACTGTATGATTTTTTATGCACTTTGGTTATCACATACACTGAATGTGTAGAGTTTATTTTGGAAGCACAGCGTATGTATTTATTTTGTTTATATCTGCATAGCTTTATGAGACGTGTTTGACGCTTGCAGCTGTTCTACAGTGCCATTTAGACGTTTTAGTTAGTGGAGGCTCCCAGGACGTTTTACATATTCATAAAAGTATATCTCTATGGAAAAACAATCTGTTCTGTGTTCCAAATTTGCCATTGAAGTGTGCACAACACAGCTTCTCTGTGACTGGTAATAAATATGGATCAGCAGTATTTAATTCTCCTTAGAAACACTCCAAAATTTCTCCCTCTGCAAAGCCACGGCACAGCACACTGTTAGGGCTCATTACCATGAGCAGCCAGGGGATGATAAAACTAAGAGGTTGAGCTGCAGTTTTTCTTCCCCCGATCACCTGCCTGAATAGAATGTGTTGCCGTCCATGCAAGTCATGGGGGCTACCCCAAAACCACCTACATGATAGCAGTGTGGTAGGGCAGCATTTGCAGGGATAAATCAGGTGGTGAGGAAGTGACATATCACCACCATGGATTGCTTTTCAGAGGGGCGGTAATGGCTGCCACACTTGTGAATGAGCCCTTTGTGTGTCTGTGGCTCAGTGTTACTAATATATATAGACATTTTAGCTATCCGCACCAATATTAGTACCTAGCTTTCCCTGTAGTTAGTAACCTTTTTCTTACTGCTCTGTGCCCACTCAAAAACACACTGAACAAAGACTGCTGGGAACCCTGACTTATATATACATAGGGGACTGATACATTAAAAAAAAAACAATGATTGGTCCTTCTAAGCCACTTCTAAGCCACTTGACCACAGTTCAGAGGCCAGGAAGTGTATTGTTGTAAATTGGTTGCTATAGGCTTGAACAGCCACATTTGTTTTCTCCAGCCACGGGCAACTTGGGTTTGGTCAAATTTATGGCCAACCTGAACCCAAAGCTCATCACTAATAAAAAAACAATAGCAAATATTTTCTCTGCAGTTCTAAATTAGCCTCTAGGAATACCATTGTGTGGATTTCAATCAACCTGTTGGTACTCAACTCTGTATCCTATAGGTTAAACACTAATGCTACTATTAGGTGGATATAAAGCAACAGAAGCCCTGGGTACCTCTTGCAGAACCCAGTTGGGAAACCCTGTTCTATCCATTTTGTAGAATGATCTTTAATATCTGTGTTATATAAATACAAGAAAAAAAAATAATAATAATGTTCTTGAACCATCTTGACAGCACTTTAAATGTCAACAGCTCTTCTCATCAGATGCAAACCAATCAATAAACAGTATAATTATGCTGTAATTTGCTATCTCACCCTTTCAGGTCCAGCTACATCCTCTGTGCCAGGTCATTTTCACTGGTCAATAATTGCCTGTGGACACTTCAACAGGTAAATTAATATACTATATCATCATGATCCTTTGTGACCTTGGGGAAGAATGTTAAAATTTAATCATTTTCTGGATGTACTGCAATGAAAAGGTCAACTCAAAGGACTAATATATTGATCTCCCTATAAATCACTTTATGTGAACTGACACATCAGTGTAGAATTCCCATGGTTCAAACAAGGGATTTACTGTACATATACACTCACCGGCCACTTTTTTATGTACACCTGTTTAATTGCGTAATAACACTAAATTGCTAATCAGCCAATCACATGGCAGCAACTCAATGCATTTAGGCATCTAGACATGGTGAAGATGACTTGCTGAATTTCAAACCGAGCATCAGAATGGGAAAGAAAGGGAATTTAAGTGACTTTGAATGTGGCGTGGTTGTTGGTGCTAGACGGGCTGGTCTGAGTATTTAAAAAACTGGGATTTTCACGCACAGCCCTCTCCAGGAGTTTACAGAGAATGGTCCGAAAAAGAGAAAATGTCCAGTGAGGGGCAGTTGTGTGGACGAAGAGGCCTAGTTGATGTCAGAAGAGACAAGCAAAGACAAGCAAAGTACCAAAGTGTCATTTCTTCAGTGTTGTCACATGAAATAAAATATTTACAAAAATGTGAGAAGTAACATTCTTTAATTATTAGGAAAATCTACTTATTATAGGGATAGATGTAAATCAAAGTCAGAGTTTAAGCCCCTAGGTTGAAATGTATCGAGGCGATTTATCCACTGTACTTCCAGTTTTCGTAACCTTAATTCACAATTTCCACCTCGTCTATTTAAAGGAACTGAATCAATTACCATATATCTAAGTTGTGAGACTGTATGTCCCATTTCCACAAAATGTCTAGCAAGTGGCAGCTTAGTAAGATAATCCCTTAGGCCCCTTTCACACTGGGGCGGTAGGGGGCGTCGGCGCTAAAACAGTGCTATTTTTAGCGCTGTTTTACCGCGGTATTCGGCCGCTAGCGATGCGGTTTTAACCCCCCGCTGGCGGCCGAAAAAGGGTTAAAACCACTCGTATAGCGCGGCTATAGCCGCGCTGTCCCATTGATCCCATTGAATACACCGCTCCTTTACTGCTCCAAAGATGCGGCTGACAGGAGATTTTTTCTTCTCCTGCCAGTGCACCGCTTCAGTGCTTTCACACTGAACAAACAGGGGAGACTGTTTTGGGGCAGTTTGCAGGCGGTATTTTTAGCGCAATAACGCCTGCAAACCGCCCCAGTGTGAAAGGGGCCTTATTGTATATTTGTGCCTGGCAATTCTCTCCTTTACTTTCTGTGTTGTTTCACCCACATAAAAAAAGCCACATGAACACTTAAAGGGGTTGTAAAGGAAAAAATGTTTTCCCCTATAATTATTCCTTGTCAGGTGCTTATATCAAAAAAAGTAATTATTTTCATTAAAAAAATTTAGATATCTGTTAAAATAGCGCTTATAAATCATCCTCCGGCTTTCCTGTGTAGTTAGTATGCTGTACTTCCTGGTTTGGGGTATGCGTGCACTACAGCGACGTCACGGCAATAACGGAACTACAGTTCCCATTACGCTTAGTGTCATCGCGCATGTGCAGAGCCTTTTTTTTTTTCGCCTTACGAGAACGAGCAAAGTTCTCGTCCACACGCCACCCATAGTATCCACCCATTCCCGCCTCCCCAGCCTATGCAGCAGGACTATTTCATCTAGGCAGCAAGGGGGCGGAGTCAAGGCGGGCCAATGAAGAATAGAAACTAAGCCAAGGGAGGTGGCGCTGCTGTGTGATATACACGCCCACTAACACACAGCCCTTGTGTCTCTATGTTCAACGTAGAGAGCGTCCTGACGCACTCCTGTAGTCCAAGGGTGGGGGTGAGCACGACACTCACCACCAGGCAGAACGGCTCGCCTGATGGTGAGTAGTTACATACAGAGTAACAGGAAGTGGGGATTTTAATGAAGAAAAAAGGACATTTGCAAAGGAAATCAATGGAAGAGGTTAGTGAACGAGCACTGCATTAGGTAAAAGGAAGCTAGTTAGGAGATAATATTTTTTCCTTTACAACCCCTTTAATTATATATATACATATTACATATGACGATTGACACAAGTAATATCCCTTAATTTCTATACAGTAGAAGTGTAAAGTATTTTCCTATTATCAATGAGCTGCAATGTATGCAGCTCAAACATGAGTATGATCCATGATTGCGTGGTCCCAGGAAGGTTAAACTAGACATATTTTGATGGAATTGATCAGATATACCAAGTCTTCTATGTATGTTTCTACCTTTTCGATACAGGAAAAGGGGGACGTTTAAATTCAGGGGTTTGGGGAAAGTTTTCCTTTAATATGTGTCAAAGTTTTTTAATAATATTATGTACACAAAACGAGTGTGGATGGTATTGTGACACAAATGGTAACCTTTTGTCCATTTGAATCCTTTTATTTATAGGCCACATGTCTCCTTTCCCCTTTTATAGTCAGCATCGGATAACCCCTCTATTTTCCATTTCATTCAGGCGTTCCTCCCGATCTACTTGATTACTGACAATCCTATTAACCCTTATTAGTTGACTTTTTGGGATAGATTTAAATACCACAGGGGGTGAAAGCTTTCATAATGTAATAGTTGGTTACAATCAGTCGGTTTTGCGTCCAGATCACTAAAGAGCTTGCCATTTTTCAACATACATGCATCCAAAAACTGCATTTTTTTCTTGACTGCAGGGCTGCTGATAGAAATCATGGGGCTTCCGTACAGCCTACCTGATGGGGCCCACCTTCAGCCCCACCCTCAACTCCACCCCTGGCCCCACCCCAGACCCCGCCTTGAAACAAAGTGCTGGTTGTACTGGCTTATCCACGGCCCTGTCCCGCCCCCTGCTTTAAGACCCAGTGAAAGGGCTGAGATGGGTGGAAAAGAGTTAATGATGACAAGAGGCGTCCATGTCTTACTTTGTAAACTTACAATCTGTTTATTTATATGCATTATATTAAAGCATGCAGCAAAGTCAGTATAACTGGCAAAAGATGCAGATATGTAGGCCCAGAAAATATATGCATGGCTCTTTTATGTTTGGGAAATTGCTACTGTCATTACCACACAGGTGTTTTGCTACATGACGGGGCCTCTTAGAGCCCTTTCACACTGGGGCGGGGGCAGCGTCGGCGGTAAAACGCCGCTATTATTAGCAGCGTTTTACCGTCGGTATGCGGCCGCTAGCGGGGCGGTTTTACCCCCTGCTAGCAGCCGAGAAAGGGTTAAATACCACCGCAAAGCGCCTCTGCAGTGGCGCTTTGCCGGCGTTATAGCTGCACTATCCCATTGATTTCAATGGGCAGGAGCGGTGAAGGAGCGGTATACACTCCACTCCTTCACCGCTCCGAAGATGCTGCTGGCAGGACTTTTTTTACCGTCCTGCCAGCGCATCGCTCCAGTGTGAAAGCCCTCGGGGCTTTCACACTGAAATGAAAGTAGCGGCACTTTCGGGTCGGTTTGCAGGCGCTATTATTAGCGCAATAGCGCCTGCAAACCGCCCAAGTGTGAAAGGGCTCTTAAAGAAATTCAGTGATGACAGAAACATGTAATAAAATATATAACGTCCTGTGAGCCTCCACTAACTATAAAACCAGTAACTTCTCTTTTCTCTTTTGAATCAGCTGCAAGCGTTACACATGTCTCATATAGCATGCAGTGATAATCAAATCAAATATATACAGTGGGGCAAAAAAGTATTTAGTCAGATTTTTTTGGAGCACTTAAAGATTGTCATAATTTTGAACTTTGCACAGCACATTGAAGCACTTTCCTTTCATTTTATTTTGAGTATTTTGGATTAATTGCTTTTTATGATCCTATGGACTTTTGTGTTTTAAACATACAGACATTTGTCACGTAATTGCACATTGTCACTTTATTTTATTCTATCACAATATCGCATGGTTATTTATAACATTATAATTTTCATATATTGCACTATTTTCACTTTATAGGTATTATTGCATAGCATAGTATATTTTATTATTCAGGCTCACACTTCTGATAGCGCAGCGTAAATATATTTGACAGAAATATGTAATCAGCCATTGCTGACCATTGCTTTTGAAAACACTAGTTGCTTTCCTGGCATGCTGATGCATTGGCTTCAATACATTATGATTTAGAAACCTAGCAAAATTAATTAAAGTGGGTCTTATATTACAAGCAAGATTTGCTGATTTACTTAGGGCCCCTCCTCCATGCCACAATGCTGCAGTACAGTTATAAAAAAAAATTGCGTTAACAGATGGGAGGGGCTTATGGGGCATAGTTAAACACAACCCAAGACTCTGAGAAGTATGTATTGTACAATATAGTGTATATAGTGGAGGAGTCTGTAAAGGACTAGGGTGTGCAATGCACAGAGTGCAAAGGTTAGGAGTATGTAACACATTGTAAAGTTTGTGAGTATGGAAACAAAAAGTGTGCAGGAGTGAGGGTAGTGTAATACACAGTGTATGGTACTAAATGCTCCCCTCAAGCAATACTCTTTTTCCACTTTACCCTTTTAGCAAAAGTCCTCACTCCTTCCCCTTCAAATAAAATCCATCACTTTTCTACACTCTCACCCCTCCCAGCACAAATCCTCTCACAACCACACTAAATCTCCCTTCTAGTACAAACTCTCTTCCCCTCCAAATATTCCCCAATATCCTCTGTCCCCCAAATCCCCCCTCCTGGCAAAAACCCCCAGTGTAATCCCCCTCCCCCCGGGAAATCCCCCCTGGTGAATTAGCGGAGCCAAGTGCCGAAACTTGCTCCCGCCTGGATTAACTCTGTGACATCAGCCGAGAGCGGGCTTAAGCCCACTGTCATCTGAAAATGGGTCACAGGAGTGCAAAACAGTCTGCAAAACAAGGCTTTGGTTGTACTTCTCCTTTAATAAATCTATCACACAACCAGTCTCTCTGCTCCTGTTTGGCATTACTTGTGACAATTGATAAATGTCCCCCTCACCTTGTCCAGTATCTCCCTTGTACCCCCCTATCCAGGGGCCTTTGCCACACCAACCACCATTTCATAGTCAATGGCCTCATCTGCAACCACCTTTCTAGTCCAGGGCCTCCTCTGCACTCCACTCCTAGTCCAAGGCCTCCTCTACAGCCCACCCCAGGTTCAGAGCCTCCTCTGCACCCTGCTCTCTGAATGCAGGTCCTTTACCACATCAACCCCACTTTTCAAGTCCAGGACCTCCTCTACACCCCCCCAGTCCAGGGCCTCCAGTGTACTCCCCTCCTAGTCCAGGTCCTCCTCTGCATCCCCCAGTTCAGGACCTCCTCTTCACCCCCCAGACCAGGGCCTCCTGTGTACTCCCCAACTAGTCCAGGGCCTCCTCTGCATCCCATAGTCCAAGGCCTCCTTTGCACTCCCCTGCTAGTCCAGGGCCTCCTCTGCACCCCCTAGTCCAGGGCCTTCTCTGCACTCCCCTCCCAGTCCAGAGCCTCGTCTGCACTCCCCCTCTCCTTATCCAGGGTCTTTACCACGCCAACTCTTTTCTAGTCCAGGGCCTTCTCTGCACCCCCCCCCCCACTCCAGCACCTCCTCTGCACCCCCCAGCCCCTTGACCTTCTCTGAATCCCCCAATTCCAGGGTCTCATTTGCGACCCCCCCAAGGCAGGGCCTCCTCTACACTCCCAGCCCAGAGCATCCTCCGCACTCCTCAGCCCAGGGCCTCCTCCGCACCCCCCTATTAGGCCCAGGGCCTCCACTGCACCCTCCAGTCCAGTGCCTCCTCTGAACCCCTCCAGTCCTGGGCCTCCACCGCACCCCCACTTAGCCCAGGGCCTCCTCTGCACCCCCCAGTCCAAGGCCTCCTCTGCACCCCCCCCTCAGTCCAGGGCCTCCTTTGAAGCCTCACCTTCTCTGGGATGCCTCACACAGAAAAGACATAGGCTGTTTGGGCACTGGACAGGACTAGGAGGGTGACATCACAGCACTCCGCCGGGGTTGCCGCTTGCACCTGGTGCCTCTGCTCCATGTTGTCACTACGGAGCAGAGTGATTAAGCGCTAGTGCAACTGTGCGGTCTTCCTCCTATTTGATTCCCTGGCATTTGGCAAACTACATGCAGCGGGCGCTGCCTATTCATTACAGTTGACTGGGCTGCAGTGACACCCTTAGAGCAACGGTTCCCAGTGCGGGTGGGGGGCGGCGCCCCTCTAGATGAGTTACCCGTGTCACTCCCCTAGTTTCGGTCCTGAATGCAGCCATGACCTCAAAGGATTGGTATGCTGCAATATATTAATTTGTTGTTTGTTTTTTTTTTTAGTTTAGCTACACTTTAAGTGTAGTTTAGTACAAGCCATGCAGTTTCAGCTGCAACTATGCTCATCAGTAATTTATAAATCTATCATAAAGACAGTAGGTGATTGAGTATACAAAGGAGTAAGCATGTGAGAAAACCAGCTCTAAAGAAGCCCTCGTTCACACTGAGGGCAGGTTTGAAATCAAGTGAGTTAAACTGAACGCGCACGACTTCAAACCCGCATTTCAGTGTGAGTTTGAGGCGATTTTTAAAGACATCTGGGAACTCGTCAAAAGTAGTGCAGGAACTACTTTTGGGAATCGGTGCGGAGGACGGTGCTGTTGCCAGCAATAGGCTCCAATTTGGCATGCGATTTGACATGTGTTTGTTCTACAGCTTTTTATAAAGATTACCAAGTCTGGAGAAAGCAGCAAAACAGCAGATACCGTGTATGAGGAAATAACAGAGCTGTAGACACTATGTATTACAATCACAACAACCAGGAAAACATTTACAGTTGTGCTCAGAAGTTTACATACCCTGGCATAATTTATGATTTCTTGGCCATTTTTCAGAGAATATGAATGATAACACAAAAACTTTTCTTTCACTCATGGTTAGTGTTTGGCTGAAGCCATTTATTATCAATCAACTATGTTTACTCTTTTAAAATCATAATCACAACAAAAACTACCCACATAACCCTGATCAAAAGTTTACATACCCTGGTGATTTTGGCCTGATAACATGCACACAAGTTGACACAAAGGGGTTTGAATGGGTAATAAAAGGTAACCATCCTCACCTGTGATCTGTTTGCTTGTAATTAGTGTGTGTGTATAAAAGGTCAATGAGTTTCTGGACTCCTGACAGACCCTTGCATCTTTTATCCAGTGCTGCACTGACGTTTCTGGATTCTGAGTCATGGAGAAAGCAAAATAATTGTCAAAGGATCTGCAGGAAATGGTAGTTGAACCGTATAAAACAGGAAAGGGATATAAAAAGATATCCAAGGAATTGAGAATGCCAATCAGCAGTGTTCTAACTCTAATCAAGAAGTGGAAAATGAGGGGTTCTGTTGAAACCAAACCACGGTCAGGTAGACCAACTAAGATTTCAGCCACAACTGCCAGGAAAATTGTTTGGGGATGCAAAGAAAACCCACAAATAACTTCAGGTGAAATACAGGACTCTCTGAAAACATGTGGTGTGGCTGTTTCAAGATGCACAATCAGGAGGCACTTGAAGAAAGATGGGCTGCATGGTCGAATCGCCAGAAGAAAGCCATTACTATGCAAATGCCACAAAGTATCCCACTTACAATATGCCAAACAGCACAGAGACAAGCCTCAAACCTTCTGGCACAAAGTCATTTGGAGTGATGAGACCAAAATTGAGCTTTTTGGCCACAACCATAAACACTACATTTGGAGAGGAGGCAACAAGGCCTATGATGAAAGATACACCATTCCTACTGTAAAAACACGGAGGTGGACAGTTGATGTTTTGGGGATGTGTGAGCTACAAAGGCACAGGAAATGTGGTCAAAATGTATGTATCAAGATGAATGCAGTATGTTATCAAAAAATACTGGAGGAACATTTGCATTCATCAGCCAGGAAGCTGCGCATGGGACGTACCTTGGACATTCCAACATGACAATGACCCAAAACACTCATTGGCTAGTCATTGGCTACAACAAAATAAAGTGAAGGTTCTGTAGTGATCATCTCAGTCTCCTGACCTCAATATCATTGAGCCACTCTGGGGAGATCTCAAACGTGCAGTTCATGCAAGACAGCCCAAGAATTTACAGGAACTGGAGGCTTTTTGTCAAGAGGAATGGGCAGCTTTACCATCTGAGAAGATAAAGAGCCTCATCCACAAATACCACAAAAGACTTCAAGCTGTCATTGATGTTAAAGGGGGCAATACACGGTATTAAGAACTGGGGTATGTAAACTTTTGATCAGGGTCATTTAGGTAGTTTCTGTTTTCATTATGATTTAAAAAGAGTAAAAACAGTTGATTGATAATAAATGGCTTCAGCCAAACACTAACCACGAGTGAAAGAAATGTTTTTGTGTTATCATTCATATTCTCTGAAAAATGGCCAAGAAATCATAAATTCTGACAGGGTATGTAAACTTATGAGCACAACTATATCTGCAAAAGACAAAGATTTCCCTACAGCAAGACTGTATCCTTTTTTATACTTGTGCACTAACTGTTTGGAGCAAATTGTATTATACAATATAATACAAAAGCGAGAGGTGGGTGAATGACATCAAAATCTCCACTTCAGCCAATCAGAAGAAGCTTTGTATTGATTTATATCAGCACTCAGCCCAAACAGATTTAATCTAGAAGTCCCCATCCTGCTACCAGAATACAGTGCTGTATACAGTATGTAGCTGAGGCTACGTTTGGCTTACACAGCACGCACAGACGCTCTGTAAACTGTCAGTGAAGTAAATAGTTTGGATCAGCTTGGTCTAAAAGAACTCCCTAGCTGTTTATCCCCTTCCCAGCCAGTGTCATTAGTAAAGTTCACTAAAACCTGGAGATCAACTTTAACCACTTGACCTCCGTAAGATTTACCCCCCTTTATGACCAGGCCATTATTTGCGATACGGCACTGTGTTACTTTAACTGACAATTGCGTGGTCATGCAAAGCTGTACCCAAATAAAAATATGATATAACTTTTTCCCACAAATAGAGCTTTCTTTTCGTGGTATTTGATCACCTCTGCATTTTTTATTTGCGTTATAAACAAAAAAGACTGTAAATTTAAAAAAAAAAAAAAAAAAAAATTTTTTACTTTCTGCTATAAAACATTTTCAATAAAAAGTTTTAAAAAAATCGAATTTCTTCATTAATTTATGGCAATGTGTATTCTGCTACATATTTTTCTTAAAAAAATCCCAGTAAGCGTATATTGATTTGTTTGCGCAAAAGTTATAGTGTCTACAAACATTGGGATATACACAGTATCTCACAAAAGTGAGTACACCCCTCACATTTTTGTAAAAATGTATTATCTTTTCATGTGATAACACTGAAGAAATGACAGCTTTGCTACAATGTAAATTCCAACATGATAACGACCCCAAACACACCTCCAAGATGACCACTGCCTTGCTAAAGAAGCTGAGGATAAAGGTGATGGACTGGTCAAGCATGTCTCCAGACCTAAACCCTATTGAGCATCTGTGGGGCATCCTCAAATGGAAGGTGGAGAATCAGCTCCATGATGTCGTCATGGAAGAGTGGAAGAGGACTCCAGTGGCAACCTGTGAAGCTCTGGTGAACTCCATGCCAAAAGGGGTTAAGGCGGTGCTGGAAAATAATGGTGGCCCAAAATATTGACGCTTTGGGCCCAATTTGGACATTTTCATTTAGGGGTGTACTCACTTTTGTTGCCAGTGGTTTAGACATTAATGGCTGTGTGTTGAGTTATTTTGAGGGGACAGCAAATTTACACTGTTATACAAGCTGTACACTCACTACTTTACATTGTAGCAAAGTGTCATTTCTTCAGTGTTGTTACATGAAAAGATATAATAAAATATTTACAAAAATGTGAGGGGTGTACTCACTTTTGTGAGATACTGTATACTGGAATTTATTTTAATTTTTTTCAATTTATTAGTAATGGCGGTGATCAGCAACGTATAGCAGGACTGCAATATTGCAGGAGACATTCTGACACTTTTTGCAAACCAGTGACACCAATAAAGCGATCAGTGCTAAAAATATGCACTGTCACTGTACAAATGACACTGGCTGGGAAGGGGTAAAACTGTTAGGGCGATCAAAGGGTTAAATGTGTGCCTAACCAGTGTTTTCGTGTAAACTGTGTGCTGCTTTTACTAAGGGAAGCGGTGTTTTATTTTCCCCTGCTTTGCAGGGAAAGAAATGCCATCTTTTCCCTGCTGACAGGACAGAACTCTGCCTTGTTTGCATAGGCAGAGTTCTGCCCCTGTGTGTCTTCAGGACACGGTGGGTGCTGGCGATCATCCATTGGCCAGCACCCGCTGATCAGCATTTGATGTGTCGCCGGCGGCATGCGCACCAGCCCCCTACCTGGAAGTGCTGGATCAGTATTCCGCTTGCAGTCCACCCAGATGTGTTAGAAAAGCGAATGCATATTCGCTTTTTTGACACTGAACCACCTCTCAGCCAATCAGGAGGCGCGGGTCTAATGTCCGTCAGGCACAAGCGATCCCATTGGCCACCTAGCAGAAGGCGAGAAGAGACGCACGGAAGACACAGAAGCTGCCTCCTGACCAGCGTTACCCGTCCCACAGCTCGCGGCCGTCACCCGCTGCCTGACCCACTACCACAATGGGGTAAGTGCTGGGCAGACAGCTGGTGGGCGGGTGTTACAGTTGGCTGTATATGATGGGCACAGTTGGCTGTATATGATGAGCACAGTTAGCTGTATATGATGGGTACAGTTGTCTGCATATGATGGGCAAAATGGCTGTATATGATGGGCACAGTGGCTGCATTTGCTGGGCACAGTTGGCTGCATATGATGGGCACAGTGGCTGCATATGATGGGCACAGTTGGCTGCATATAATGAGGCACAGTCGCTGCATTTGCTGGGCACAGTTGGCTGCATATGATGGGCACAGTGGATGCATTTGCTGTGCACAGTTGGCTGCATTTGCTGGGCACAGTTGGCTGCATATGATGGGCACAGTGGTTGCATATGATGGGCACAGTAGCTGCATATGATGGGCACAGTGGCTGCATTTGCTGGGTATAGTTGGCTGCATTTGCTGGGCACAGTTGGCTGCATATGATGGGCACAGTGGCTGCATTTGCAGGGCACAGTGGCTGCATATGATGGGCACAGTGGCTGCATATTATGGGCACTGTGGCTGCAAATGATGGGCACAGTGGCTGCATTTGCTGGGCACGGTGGCTGCATATGATGGCACAGCAAGGCTGCATTTGATGTTTTTGTTTCAGTATTTTTCAGAAATTTTCAGTTAGTTTGTGAACCCCCAAAAATTTCGAGCACCAGCTGCCACTGAGCAGCAGGAACCTGTACTGTGCTCCCACTACTCTCAGCCAGGACAGCTCTGAAGTGGTGAGAGGAGCCAGGTAAGTGAATAAAGCGGAGTTCCACCCGTTTTTTAGTTTATTAAAAGTTGGCAGCTACAAAAAGCATAGCTGCTGACTTTTAATAAACCGACACTCACCTGTCCCACGGTCCAGCGATGTGGCCGCCTGGAGGCTAGCTCTTCTCCCCCTCCTCTCTTTGGCGCCGTCATGGTAACTGTGAGCACCCGGCCGTGACAGCTTACGGCTTCACGGCCAGGCAGGCACTGCGCATGCACGAGTCGTGCTGCACTCTCCTATTGGCCAGGTGATCTTCTGGGACCTGAGTTGTGTTCCAGAAGATTGCTGGCAGGGAGGGGCCACCTAAGGTGAAAGGAGGAGTTGCCTAGGCAGCCGAAGATAGGAAGCAGGAAGTGGGACAGGAAGTCCCATGAAAAAAAGGGTACACCCCCCCCCAAAAAAATGACATGCCAAATGTGGCATGTCAGGGGGCGAGGAGTGCTTAAAGTGGAAGTTCCACTTTTGAGTGGAACTCCGCTTTAAGGATGGGGTGGGCGGGGTGGAGTAGAAAAGATAGTAGGGAGTTTTTTACCTAAATGCGGAGAATGCAAAAAAAAACAAAAAACTTTAGAATCACTTTAATAAAACAAATGTACGGTACTTATTTAAATGTCATTTTTATTTTGTTTAGAGCATTAGATGATGGAGAAAGGGGGAGAAATCATAAAAAGCAAATGTTTGCAGATGATTGCAGATAGATATTACATCCCTTTCATAGTCTATGGTGTTGTTTCTCATTGCTTTAGCTTTAAAATGAGCGGAGAAATGAGATGGCGACATCCAGAGAAGCGGGTGTACAAGACTGATATGGTTGTGGTGTTAGGACTGAATGAGGCTGCTAAAAATATATTAAATCTAAAGGTCACCCTGCAGTACATTACTGTCAGTTTGATGCGTAAAATAGTGTATTATCAGCCTGTGGCAAATAAAAGAAGGGTATTCAAATGAGTTACTAAGAAATCATTTCCTTCCTGGCTCCTTTGAATGCAAGATAAGTCTGGAACATTGGTTTAGTTTTGCACAGTTGAGCGCAAGTTGCAACTTTGCTGAGTTTAAGAAAATTGCACTGGACAAAGGTTAGTAGCACCGGTCACAGGATAGGTAATAGAACTGTCATTCCATGTCTTGCTTTCTCTATCCTTGTCTATGGATTAAAGAGACTCATCTTAATGTTGGCCATATTCTTAGCTTTTGTTTAATATTTTTCAGTATACATTAATCTTATTTTTTTAACCCATAAAATGTATTAACATAATAGCCTAATACAGCTTTTTTCTACCAGGGTGCCTTGGCAAAATGCCTAAAAATTGATCAAAAATTGTATACAAGCCAGCAGGTGAATCAAGCTTGCCTTTTAGTTACACAAAGCCACGGGTTTTTACTGTGCACCATACAACTTTCTAGACACCGGCATCCTAACAACCCATAACATCATCAGTTAATAAGGAGGATGTCTATTGCCTCCACAGCAGCCTTATTTGACCCTCATGAGCCCCTCTCCCTTAGCACTGGGGGTGACATTAGCTGACTTATGGAGAGAAATTAAGGGAGAAGAGAAACATTGGAATACTAGTCAGTATAATTTTAAAAGGTGCCTCGACTGAAAAAAGGTTGAGAAACACTGGCCTAATGAAGTGTATTACAACTTCTTCCTCTATCAGTTAACAATTTTATGTGTGGTTTTAAATGACAGGGATGTTTTCACTTGCAGTAAATGTTAGGTGAATGACACATTCACTGCTTTATAATTATGACTCTTAATGTTTGTATTTGCCTCTGTCCCTTTCCTTGTAATAACAAAATACATAAGCTTCAGTGCAACCTGTAACCAGTGCTAGGATACTTTATTACTACTCTAAATACAATAATATTACTATACATTCTATAGTGTAAAACTTAAAGCTTCAGTCTTCACTAAACACACAAACACCAGGAAGATTAAACTGCTGTAAATGTTGGGTGAAAGTCACTTTTACTGCTTTATATTATGCCCCTAATGCCGCGTACACACGGTCGGAATTTCCGACAGAAAAAGTCCGATGGGAGCTTTTGGTCAGATAATCCGACTGTGTGTATGCTCCATCTGACTTTTTCTGTTGGCATTTCCGACGGACCTAGATAGAGAACATGCTCTAAATTTTTCCGTCGGAAATGCCGACGGAGCTTGTCCCGTTGGCAAGTCCGACCGTGTGTACGCGGCATAAGAGTTTTGTATGCATTGTAAATTTGTAACAGGCCCAGCCAGGACAGGGGCTTTTGGAGGGCTCTACAGGGTGGCCTCTTGCCTACTTATTATGTGCCCTGGCTTTTAAGGGAACACTACTATTTAGAAGGTGTATGCATGGAGGATCCGTGGAGTGGTCTTGTTACTGATTCAAGTTCATGTCTATTCCAAAACACACAGACTCTGAGAACTGGAGCTTCCATATACATATTTGGGGCCTCTATGCCTCAAACCAGCAATGACTGTAGATGTTAATGTAATTAGCTCAAACCACTGGGGTTGTCTGCCATATTTATTATAAGTAAGTCTCTCCCATAGTCTGCCTCTGTCTTCCTCTCATTGTTAATTTGATCCCATATTGTTTCTGTCTGTCTTCTCATCTATCTGTTTATACTTGTAATAATGTGTATTGTACAGTACTTTGTATTCAGGGTTGTAGGTGCCGAATGGTCTGGTCATCATCTAGGCTGGTTTAAGGGCCTAGTTAATTAGCTCATGTTAATTATATCACTGTCAGCTATTAGTTGCTAGATGTGGATTAGCATAGAGTATTTGTTGGCTGTACATTAGTTATGTTAATTATATTCCTGTATACAGTTTCCTTTGCATACGATTATGTGATCAAGCTTTTATCTGTTTTTGTGTAGTATATAAATTCTCAGTGAGTTTTCAGTAAAGAGGTTTATGTTTTTCACGATCCTACACTGTGTCCCCACTAGTGACGGGGTGGGCTGCGGGATCTTGTAGTGTTCTGTTACCAGGCAAGGGAAGCTTATACGATGGACATACTCCTCTTGAGCACAGGGGTCTGTCACATACATGGACTATTTAAATGGGCATGCCAAAAGAGCTTGGGACCATGTAAACAAATGGGCTGATTTACTAAAGGGTTTAACAGATGTAGGGTGAACAAGCCCTAAGGCTCTGTTTAGATGTGTCGCCAACATTGCCACAACACTGAAAATTGATCCGTGGTGGATCACTTTTCTGAGACATTTGACAGATGGTGAGGAGGTGATATATCACCTTCTTACTATCCATTTTATGTGTGCGTATTACACATGTTCATTTAAATGGGTTGTGTTCCTTGATGTATGCAATAGGGGGTATATTTTTTGCAGGGGCCAAAAGCATTGCAGCTGCGGCATGTATGCACCTCTGGTCAAATTTGCAGCTTGGGGGTGGGAGGAGGGGTTGGTAAAAACATGGTTCAAATGCCAATTTTTACTGCCCACCCAACTGCAAGTGTAAAGGAGCTCTAAAAGATTTGAGAATCTTCACTCAAATAATTGCGTGAATATCCACTTCAATTGTCCAATTAGGTAAAATGCATCTACACAAGTTTGGGTATTCAAAGTAAATAGTTTAAATAATTTTAATGTTCAAACAATTTTTGGAGTGAAGATTTAAAACTTCTCGCTCACATGGGTGCCTTGCTCAAACAACAGTTTTCTATGTGTGCTCTTTACACCATACATGTGCATTGCAGAAAAAAGGCAACACATCTGTAGTTTTACGCAACTCAAGAAACAACAGCGCATTACAGCTCACAACAGTGCGCCACAATGCATTGCTGTACATAGAGGTGAATGGAGTGTTTGGCAATATTAGCTGGCTGAAAAGATCTCCCAGCCAAGAGGGGCAGATCCAGAGTCTAGTCTCAGGAGGGGCACTGCCAGAAAAGACATTTTTTTTGCGGGCAATTTATCGGGGAAATGACTGGTGTTGGCGCTCCAATCATCAAGGCACCATGGTTATTATGGTGTCAGGATGATTGAAGCGCATTATTTCTATTCTTACATTGTAATATACAATGAAATAGTTCAACTCACCATAACGTAGAATCAGTGGGAGCCCTGAGTCATTTTCCACGTCGCCTGCCACCAAATGGGCATTGTCACTTGCCACGTCACCTGCCACACGTTGTGAATTGTCACTTGCCACGTCACCTGTCACCAGATGCGGATTGTCACTTGCCACACGCTGCAAATTGTCACGTCACCTGCTACACGTTGCAGATTGTCACTTGCCACGTCACCTGCCACATGCAGTGAATTGTCACTTGCCATGTCACTTGCCATCAAATGCGGATTGTCACTTGCCACGTCGCCTGTCACCAGATGCAGATTGTCACCTGCCATGTCACTTTCCTGCTAAGGTGGTCTCTTGCTATGTTTCTCCTAACATGATCTTAATGCAATAAAACAAGATGCATGCAGGGTCAGACTGACAACTCATGGGCCCCCCGGGCAATAGGTGATTATGGGGCCCCTGGGCAATAGGAGAAGATTATGGGGCCCCCGGGCAATAGGAGATTATGGGGCCCCCAGGCAATAGATTATGGGGCCACACAGTATACACACACACACACACATACAGTATACAAACACAGACACACAATATACACACACAGCATACATACACACACTGAAAAGGTACTGGAAGGCGGGGCAGCTATAATCTTGGGATTTTTTAAAAAACACAGATTTGTACATACTGTCCCTGGTTTTATTGAGGCTGGCAACCCTGATGGGGCCCCTTAGTGGCATGGGGCCCTCAGGCAGTCCCCGATTGCCCGATTGGTCAGTCCACCCCTGGATGCATGTTAATGTAAGTATCAGGTTTAAGTTTGGGTTAAGGATAAAGTCTGGACTAGTACAAAGGAGAGAGTTAGAATTGGGCTAGGATTTAGCTTATGGTTCAGACAACAGAGTTAGCATGAAAAATTACCTTTGGACAGAGGGATATACAGACCATACATGCTACAATTCTTAAGAGATTAGTTGTGCAATCAATTTCTAACTGATTTAGACAGATCATTAGACCATTTGAAACTTGGATCATCAACATATGAAGGTTTTCAATGTTCAAATGGTTTTCATCCGAATACTACCATTTATAGGTAAAGTTAATCCAGGGAATATTCGATTGCCTCTCGGGAGATCAGGAAGGAATTTTTTCCCCTGCTGGAGCAAATTAGATCCTGCTTTGCTGTTTTTTGCCTTTCTCTGGATCAACTGTGGGTATGGGATTGTGTATATAGGATTGTAATTTTCCCTTTTATTGGTTGAACTAGATGAACTTGTGTTTTTTTTCCAACCAGACTAACTATGTAAATAAATTGGTCTTTTTTCTGAAAAATATGCTTGGCCATACACAGACAATTAAATGAGAAGTCCAGCCAAAGCTTGTTTGGCTGGGCTTCTCCTATGGATCACAGGAGTGCAATTCGTTTTGCACTCCTGTGACCCGTTTTCAGCAGAGAGCGGACTGAAGTCTATGGGATTGTGTATATGTTTTTATATATATTATTATTGTTTTCCAGCACTGCCTTAACCCTTTTGAGCATGGAGTTCACCAGAGCTTCACAGGTTGCCACTGGAGCTTTTCACTTTTACCCTGAGATTCTTTAGCAGGGAGGTATGTTTGGGGTCATTATCATGTTGGAATACTGCCCTGCAGCCCAGTCTCTGAAGGGAGGGGATCATGCTCTGCTTCAGTATGTCACAGTACATGTTGGCAATCATGGTTCCCTCAATGAATTGTAGCTCCCCAGTACCAGCAGCACTCATGCAGCCCCAGACCATGACACTCCCACCACCATGCTTGACTGTAAGCAAAACATGCTTGTCTTTGTACTCCTCACCTGGTTGCCACCACACACTTGACACCATCTGAACCAAATAAGTTTTCTTGGTCACATCAGACCACAGGACATGGCTCTGGTAATACATGTCCTTAGTCTGCTTGTCTTCAGCAAACTTTTTGCGGGCTTTCTTGTGCATCATCATTAGAAGAGGCTTCCTTCTGGGACGACAGCCATGCAGACCAATTTTATGCAGCATGCGGTGTATGGTCTCAGCACTGACAGGCTGACCCCCCACCCCTTCAACCTCTGCACGTGTCTTGTTAAACTCCCTTACGCAAAAAAGTTTTATCCCTACTGTGGGGTCACCAGTACGTTATTTATAAATTGAAATCATATCCCCGCTCAAGCTTCTCTTCTCCATAGAGAATAAGTTCAGTGCTCGCAACCTTTCCTCATAACTAATATCCTCCAGACCCTTTGTTAGCTTTGTTGCCCTTCTTTATACTCGCTCCAATTCCAGTACATCCTCCCTGGTGCCCAGGGTCTTGTGGAGTGGGAGAATTATCACTTTATCCCTGGAGTTAATCAATTTTTTAATGCATGCCAATATTCTGTTTGCTTTGTTAGCAGCAGCTTGGCATTGCATGGCATTGCTGAGCCTATAATCTACTAGGACCCCCAGGTCCTTTTCCATCCTAGATTCCCCCAGAGGTTCTCCTCCTAGTGTATAGATTGCAAACAAGTGGAACTTCCCCTTTTGGGTGAAGTTCTGCTTTAAGTAGGGGCTGCCTGTTTTTATTGCCCCCAAACTGCATGTGTAAACTTAGCCTTAAAATTGTAGAAAGGGTATGGGAGTTTCCTCTCTCCACTCCCAGCCTGCTGATTGGACAGCAGTCTAACAAAGTACAATTGCATGTAGTACCCCTTACTAGCCCACAGTCAGCCCCTCCATCTACCAATCTGTGTACCACTGTATAGGAGATTGCAAGAGAACAATATCAAATTCAAAGTCAAATTCAGGTACTGAGACTGCTTTCATAAAAAAAAAAAAAAAAAACATATTTAATGATTTATTAATAAATATATAGCTGCATTCATTTGTGTCTTTTTTTATTTCCCAGATATTTAGTCACCAATAAAATGTCAATAAAACACACTGAAGATTTCTGTATATAATAGATCAACTTTTATTTTAGTGGTTACATCAGACAGCTTTTCATCATGGCAAGGAATGATCTAATTGGAAAAAGGGCATTATATTTTAATTATGACTCAATAATTGTTCTTAATGAAGTTGACAAATTTACTTTTATGAGCCATATTTCACCCACAGACAATTAGCTTCAACTTAAAAAGTTTCAGTCTTTTGCTACAGCCGCATTTTTTAATTAGAAAGGAACTGGTGAGATGTGATGCAAATAGCACAATCTTCGGCTTTCACTCCTAATCTTCCACTTTTTATAGCAAAAAAGTCCATTACCTGGGCTATTAACATGTGGCTTCTAAGATTCACATCTAACACAAAGTGAATGTTTGTAAATGGATTAGTGTAATTACAAAAATGAAGATATTTTTCCAGTTTCTTGTTTAAATGTTACTGATTTCCCTAATATATATTTTATAGCATGAATTTCTTTTCTGCAATATTTTCACATTATACTGAAATGATCATTTCCCAGTAAATTAGACTGTTAAAAAAAATCTATATTCACAGCATACACTTTCATATTAGAACATCAGAACTGTAATAGAAATACAAATAACAGTTTTTTTTTTATTCAATTCAATATAAACTTACTTGAAAACTCTCCTTTGATGTTGTGAGTGCTACCTATCTGCTGGCCATCTCTTTCCATAGCTTCTTGGATTCCCTGCATGCTTTTCAGCTTTTTACAGCTCTTTGCTGTCTACTTCCAGTTTCTAAGGACTACATAACCCATAGTACCTTGCTGCCTGCAAGCTGATTCTTGTGCTGACTCCGCCTCCTGAAACTCCTCCTCTCAGCACCTCTTGTACTTCAGAAGGCAGGATCAGGGAAATGTGTGACACAGCAGTGCCTACTCACAGGGTATAGTGAATACGCATCACAGAACTCAAAGAAGTAAATGTGTGGGGATCTTCACATAATAAGTGTACAAACTTCAAGATTGTTCAGAATAACTGGAGTAGGCTAGAAATAATTGAAATACAATGTGAAAAAGAATGTATGATTTTACATTTTGATCAATGGTATGCTTTAAGGGAAAACTGCAAAATTATAGGGGCTGCTATTATTAAAGTACATGTAAATCTTGAATTTCTTTATTTCGTTTGATATAAAATGTGAAAAGGTTGGAGCCACTGGCAGGATTTTATTGCTGTCAGTGTCTCTTCTGGGGAGATTTAGCATTTCTATTTGATTGTCTTTCATCATATCCAATCCAAGTAATGGGAAATGCAAAATTTGTAGCCGTCACATGAACCAAAAGTGAAGGTAAGTCATTCAATTGGAACATCTTAACCACATCTTAAGCAGTTACTTAACCACTTCCTGCCTGCACTATAGCCAAAAGACGGCTACAGCACAGGCTTAATTTGCCAGGAGTGAATACATAGATGTCCTCTCGTGATTGTGCTTTGGTCTCAGCAGATCAGAGATAGGGGTAAAGGGCCAATCACAAGGGCCAATTACCAGGTGATCAGCTGTGTTCAATGACAGCTGATCATAGAAATAAACACAAACTGGTTATCAGCTTTTTTTTCCTAACGCTGACAGCGTGAGAAGAGAAAAGGAGAGCCGATAACTGGCTTGTGTTAAAGGGACATTGAGGCTGGATTCACACCTATGCGTTTTTAGTGCTTTTTGCATTTTGCAGATTTGCACTACAGAATGTGTTCCATAGGAAACCATGTTGAATGGACTGTAGTACAAATCTGCAAAATGCAAAAAGCACTAAAAATGCATAAGTGTGAATCCAGCCTAACGCTGATAATCAGAGCACTGATTATCAGTGTCCTGATTATCAGTGCAATCCCAACAGTGCCTGCCAGTGCTGCCAATCAGTGCCCATCAGTGCCACCTCATCAGTGCCGCCTACCAGTGCCTGTTAGTGCTGCCTACCAGTGCTATCAGTGCCGTCTATCAGTGCAGCCTCCTCAGTGCCTCCTTATCAGTGCCACCTATCAGTGCCCATCAGTGCCGCCTCATCAGTAAAGGAGAAAAATTACCTGTTTGCTAAATTTTATAACAAACTTTAAAAAATGGGTTTTTCTTTCAAATCTTCCTGTCTTTTTTCGTTTGTTTAGCAAAAAATTAAAAAAACCCAGTGGTGATTAAATAGCACAAAAAGAAAGCTCTATTTGTGTGAAAAAAAATAATAAAAATTTCATTTGGGTTACAGTGTTGCATAACCGCGCAATTGTCATTCAAAGTGCGATAGCCCTGAAAGCTGAATATTGGCCTGGGCAGGAAGGGGGTAAAAGCGTCCAGTAGGCAAGTGGTTAGGCTTGCCACACACTAGTAGATTTTTGAACATAGATTCGTACTAAAACTCATACAAAACAATTGCACAAAAATTCTCAGCATATTTGATGACTTGACTAATGTGGCTCGAAAGCACTTTAAAACTTTGGAAATAAATGGACTTTCCTGAATCAAAACCACATACACTGTTAGAAATTTGTTCGTTCAACAAAAAATGTTCATCCTGCTCTTTCAAATTTTCTTGTCACTGCAGTTAAAAAAGGAAAGCCAATTTGTCCCCACTGATAATTATAAAATAGAATGAAAAATGGTAAAATAAATTCTGCTAGTGTATGGCCAGCTTTACTTCCTGCTGTAATTCTGGGACAGAAAGTGAAGGGAAATCCCCCTGATGGGATATAGACAACAATAACCTGACATGTGTCTTAACAATTCTCTACTCTATCCTAAACCATAAATAAATATTAACTTAATATAAACTTTAACTTCACTCTGAAAATGCAGATTTTTTTGCTGTTATGCTGTACTTCTGTTCTCCTGCTTTACTGTATTTCTGCACTTTATAAAACACTGACCTGCAACAAGCAAGCAGATCAGAGTTCAGATTTTACTTTGAATTCAAGTGTACTTTACAGAGATGTCACCGCAGGTAGAGGATTATCAGGGTGCCGCAAAAGTAGGCATGGCTAATTTCAGTAGCAATCATCATCTTACAGAAGAGATTCAGTATGTGTCAGTATAGAATAAAACGTTAGCAATAAAGGATGGCTGATTAAAAGTGACTGGAATGCAAAATATTGGCTTGGCTGTGAACGTGGTATATGATATGGTTGCACCGGGTTCTCAGTGTTATCAAAATTTGCAGCCCTATTATCAACTGAGCTTACAGCCAAGCCAATGTATTATGAGGAACCCTTAAATGTAAGATTTATAATGGCAAAGAATAGAGAAAAAAGACTTCATAAAGACTTCTCCTCTGTCTGTCAGTGACAATGATTTCATCACTTCCAGTTTTAGAGCTGTCATTCCCTAGCTATCACAGACAGGGAGGCAGCTAATAGACCCCGGATATCTCTATAAAAAGGACATGTTAACTGCCCAAAGCTAAATCGGTGAGTGCAATAATTCTAGCACCGTAATTCATGGTTAATTCTAAACCGATGAACCTGTGAAGGCTTTCCAAGCGTATGAAAAAAATTGGGTATCGAAGTTTGTCGCCATTTCACGGGTTCGTGCATTTTGAGTCTTGACATGTTTGGTATCTATGTACAGTGCCTTGCAAAAGTATTCACCCCCTTGGCATTTTTCGTGTTTTGTTGCCTCACAACCTGGAATTAACGTGGATTGTTTGAGGATTTGCATCATTTAATTTACAGAACATGCCCACAACTTAGAAGATGTTTTTTTTTATTGTTTAGCAAACAACAAATAGGACAACATAACAGAAAAAGTCAATGTGCATAACTATTCACCCCCCTAAAGTCAATACTTTGTAGAGCCACCTATCACAGCTCCAGGTAACTTTGGATAAGTCTCTATGAGCTTGCCACATCTTACCACTTGGATTTTTGCCCATTCCTCCTTGCAAAACTGCTCCAGCTCCTTCAAGTTGGATGGTTTGCGCTTGTGAACAGCAATCTTTAAGTCTGATCACAGATTTTCTATTGGGTTGAGGTCTGGGCTTTGACTAGGCCATTCCAACATATTTACATGTTTCCCCTTAAACCACTCAAGTGTTGCTTTAGCAGTGTGTTTGGGGTCATTGTCCTGCTGGAAGGTGAACCTCTGTCCTAGCCTCAAATCACACACAGAGTAGTACAGGCTTTGCTCAAGAATATCCCTGTATTTAGCACCATCCATCTTTCACTCAACCCTGACCAGTTTCCCAGTCCCGACTGCTGAAAAACAACCCCACAGCATGATGCTGCCACCACCATATTTCACTCTGGGGGTTGTGTTCTTTGGGTGATGAGATGTGTTGAGTTTGCGCCAGACATAGTGTTTTCTCTGGTGGCCAAAAAGTTCAATTTTAGTCTCATCAGACCAGAGCACCTTCCTCCATACATTTTGGGAGTCTCCCACGTGGCTTTTTGCAAACTCAAAACGTGCCAAATTTATTTTTTTGCTGAAAGTAATAGCTTTCTTCTGGCCACTCTGCCATAAAGCCCAAATCTATGGAGCGTACGGCTTATTGCCGTCCTATGTACAGATACTCCAGTCTCTGGTTTGGAACTCTGCAGCTCCTCCAGGATTACCTTAGGTCTCTGTGCTGCCTCTCTGATTAATGCCCTCCTTGCCCGGTCCGTGAGTTTTGGTGTGCGGCCGTCTCTTGGCAGGTTTGCTATTGTGCCATGTTCTTTCCGTTTGGTTATGATAGATTTGATGGTGCTCCTAGGGATCATCAAAGATTTTGATTTTTTTTTTTATAACCTAACCCTGACTTGTACTTCTCAACAACATTGTTCCTTACTTGTTTGGAGAGTTCCTTGGTCTTCATGGCAGTGTTTGGTTAGTGGTGCCTCTTGCTTAGGTGTTGCAGCCTCTGGGGCCTTTCAAAAAGGTGTGTATATGTAATGACAGATCATGTGACAATTAAATTGCACACGGGTGGACATCATTTCACTATTTATGTGACTTCTGAAGGTAATTGGTTGCACCAGAGCTTTTTATGGGCTTCATAGGGGGTGGATACATACGCACATGCCAATTATCATTTTTTTATTTCTGAAAAATAGTTTTATGTATATATTTTTCTAATTTTACTTCACCAACTTAGACTATTGTGTTCTGATCCATCACATATAATTCAAACATTGAAATAAAGGCTGTAATGTAACAAAATAGGTAAAAAGCCAAGGGGGTGAATACTTTGTGTTTAAACTGGCTTTAGATGTTTTATTTTTTTTTTTTGTGGGCTGAGCGAAAATAAACACCCATGCACATGGAGGTATACATAGTTACATAGTAGGTGAGGTCGAAAAAAGACACAAGTCCATCAAGTCCAACCTATGTGTGTGATTATATGTCAGTATTACATTGTATATCCCTGTATGTTGCGGTCGTTCAGGTGCTTATCTAATAGTTTCTTGAAACTATCGATGCTCCCCACTGAGACCACTTCCTGTGGAAGGGAATTCCACATCCTTGCCGCCCTTACAGTAAAGAACCCTCTATGTAGTTTAAGGTTAAACCTCTTTCCTTCTAATTTTAATGAGTGGCCTCGAGTCTTGTTAAACTCTCTTCTGTGAAAAAGTTTTATCCCTATTGTGGGGTCACCAATATGGTATTTGTATATTGAAATCATATCCCCTCTCAAGCGTCTCTTCTCCAGGGAGAATAAGTTCAGTGCTCGCAACCTTTCCTCATAGCTAATATCCTCCAGAGTCCAGATCCTTTATTAGCTTTATTGCCCTTCTTTGTATTCGCTCCATTTCCAGTACATCCTTCCTGAGGACTGGTGCCCAGAACTGGACAGCATACTCTAGGTGAGGCCGGACCAGAGTCTTGTAGAGTGGGAGAATTATCGTTTTATCTCTGGAATTAATCCCCTTTTTAATGCATGCCAATATTCTGTTTGCTTTATTAGCAGCAGCTTGGCATTGCATGCCATAGCTGAGCCTGTCATCTACTAGGACCCCCAGGTCCTTTTCCATCCTAGGTTCCCCCACTATACTTCGCGTGGAGTGCGCTCATCAATGCCCAGGACCAGACTGGGACTGTGGTCATGTGAAAAATTGAACATTAAGGCAGTTTCCCAACTTAGAGATGAGCTTTACCGTGTGTAGTCTTGAAGTGCTGAGTTCCTTTGACAGGCGGTTTGTCCCATGTCACTATTCACTGCACCTGTATGTTGCATTAGGAAGGAGGTTCTGAGCCTGCACCGACTCCACCAGTCCAGAGTACCTCTGTTACTTCACTCCCAGTAATATAATGAAGTCCCTCTGAGCACATAGTGGGACCTCATGGGCGCTCATTAACTCACTCCATCCCATATCTTGTGATCAGGCGTTAGATCTCTGTAACGCCAGTGTGCTTCCGGTGACCAGGGGGAGAGGGACTGCTAGGGAGGGAGTCAGAGCAGCGATCCCCCCTTGCAATCAAAGGACATGTCACCTACCCAGCTACCATACCTATTGACTGTTGCTGTAGCTGTTCCCTTTGGGTACCCATGATAACTACCTTCTCTTCCTTGTTCTTTTTGTAATGATGTTACTCATACCCTCATAGTGCTTTACAGACCCAAGTTCTTTAGAATACACCAGAACAAGCACCCCTTTGAATAACTTCAAACCAGGCTCAAAGCAGTTGAAGCAACTTTACTGATGAAACCTTAAAACAGCATGACTGACAAAAGTCCTTCTCATAACTGACCCTGACTGTGGCTCCCTCAGCAAACCTGCACAGGTAGAGTCCTTATGGATAAAGTCCATAGATGGAACGTCCTAAAAGATATCCCGACGAGTCAGTGTTTCCTGGAGTGGACAACAAGTCCCGGGGGCCATTTTCTCTCGCTCATTTGTAACTGGCCCCCTGGGACCTGGACCCCTCTCCCTTTTACAACACACAGGATGGGGGGCTGGACCCCAGAAAACCTGCAAACGTAGCCCTGGGAAGTCAGTAGAAACATTAATCCCTTCCCTCTGACTTGGGCAGCCAAAGCTGACTAACTAACTCACAGTAGGTAACCTGCCTACAAGAGGAATCCCCCCTGCCAAGACATTGTATTCTGACAGAAGAAGCCGTCACTGTCACAATACATGGATCAGCAGCCACTCTTGATTGATCAAGGAAAATCTTCCAACATGTCCCTTCAACAAAAGTTGATCAAACAATCAACTTCTGTTGAGTTGGGATGGCCAAAAACTGATTAAAATTCGGATGACCCCTGCTGAACCAGCTGAATTTTGATCATTGTATGGCCAGGTTAACTCTAGAAAATCAAACAAAATTAACATTTTCAAATGAATTGTACTGGTGTGTGGCTACCTTTAAAGTGGATGTAAACTCTTACAGACCACTTTTCACTACAGGTAAGCCTATAATAAGGCTTAACAGTAGCTACCGTGGATATCTCCTAAACCTGCACAATTTAGGAGATATCCCCTATAACAGCATGTGCCGACGTCATTGGCACATGCGCACTGAAGCAACGGCTCCTTCGTGCCATTGCTTCAGCTGATGTGCCGTTACCGGCGGCTACGGCCAATCACAGGCCAGATCCTACGATACCCGGAAATAACTCCGGGAGACATGTCGCCGGGCAGAGCAGTGTGCCGGGACTGCTGCGGGGGCTTCGAGCTAAGGTGAGTATTTCATAATGAGCTACTAGCTCATTATGCCTTTGTCTTGCAGGTTTTTTTTTTTTCGTGGGTTTACAACCACTTCAACACATTTAGCAGCATAGAAAAAGTAAGTGATTTGTTGTATCTATGATTATTAGGTCACAAAACAGTGTTAATATGAGGATATGTCTCATCTGAGGGCTAACTTAGTACAGTTCAAGGTTTCTACAGTATTTAGCTGTGGTCTCTGAGCTATCTCTTCTCTGACTAAAGCAGTAATTTAGCTGCAGTTTGTGCCAGGTGCCTCAACCTAATTTGCATTTCTTATGGACATTTCTACAATTAGGTTTCTGTTTTAATATTTAATTTCTCAGAGTGTCCCATGGAAATTACCTTAAATTGATATGGCATTAAAGATATTTAGTTACTGACATTCATTTACTAGACTGATAACACTTGGTTACAACTTCCGGAAATAACTATATGTGTGTTCTGGAGAAAATAGCATCTAT
Source organism: Aquarana catesbeiana (assembly GCF_042186555.1). Classification (NCBI taxonomy): domain Eukaryota; kingdom Metazoa; phylum Chordata; class Amphibia; order Anura; family Ranidae; genus Aquarana; species Aquarana catesbeiana. Next base: position 82,911,572 of record NC_133330.1, on the reverse strand, counting down.
AATCAGAGTATGTAATAAGGCTGTGCCAAAAGGGAGAGATGATGTGCCATGTGCATAGAAATCGGATTTCATATTACAACACATAACTGAAATTCTGAGTCTGGTTGACTTCTGTGGGCTGCTGCACATTTCTTTTGCCTTATTAAATAAGTTCAGCACGGTTACTATTTTCTGTGTAAACCCATAATAAATTATAAAGCAGTCAAAGTCACCAAACATTTCTCTGAAGGTGTATATATAATATATATATATACACACACACACACTATAGTTTTTTTAGTATCGGGAACAGTGTTGCTGAATAAACTCATATTAGATAAATATACTTAGATACGTGTATAAATAATTAAATCATTAAGTACAGTCATTGTACATATAAATGTACTTCCTAATAGAATCTGAGTTTTATTTGTTTTATTTAGAATATCCATTAAATAATACCACACTACCACCTACAAGTTATGAAGTTCATTGAAAAAAGTAATTAAAGATAATTAATGAAAGCATCACTTTTTGGAATAATGGGTGTACAGTAAAAAAAAAAAAGTAAAGAAAAAGTGATTGTTGCCCATCTCAACCAATAAAGATCTGTCTATCTATCTATCTTTTCTTTCTTTTTATGTGCGTTTGAAATGGTTGGGAGCTGTCGTCCTCCCATTAGTCTGTGTTAGTCACCTACATGCCCTAGTAATTCTAAATGGCTTTGTGCAGTTTAGTGTAATGGTGTTTGCCATGGCAACTACAAAAACTAAATCTTTCCTTCTGGCTCCTGTATAATGGTAGATTTTTTTTTCTTTGTCATGTAGAGTATATAACCAAAATGTACTTTGATCAAAATTATAATGTGCATGATCTAAGTAGAATTATTATAATAGTTATTGCTAATAATGAATCAAACTCCTATAGAAAAAAATGTATTGAAATAGAGATATTTGTGAAATGATGGTCGTAATAAATAGCAACTCATCACATTCAGTTCAGACCAAGGTCACCTTATCAAGATATTGTCTAGGTTGCCTAGCATACCTTCAGCTCTCATATATTCTCAGTAACACAAAGACAAGTCTAATGGCAAGGGGCTGGCAGTCAGAGGAAATAAAATATATATTTTTTCCAATTTGCAGCCAGTTTCACTGCAGCAGCAGAACTGTTGGCCTAGCAAAACGCGGAGATAAACTATATGGGCAGGTGGATAAATTAGGTCTCTCAGATGAAAAATTGATACTGAAGTTGAAAATGAATTAATGCAAGATACGATTCAGCAACTAAAATATAATCTATAGTAATAATGTTTTGCTGCAAGGTGTTTGGAAAATAATGTATTGAGGATAATTCATTGCACAGGAGAACAGCAATTGGAATTATGTGTCGGAAGTACAAGGAAATATGGAAGCAGTGAAAGAGCTGCAGATCCCAGAGCTGAACTAAGGCTGCTCTGATAAATGTGCTATGATAGTGTACTAGAGACATTACATTCTGTGTGAATATCAGCACCACAGGTGCTACAGTTATGAGCCTCCTTCAGAGACATCAGTCACCGGCTGAGCAAGAATTTGCTACACTGAAGAATTGATAACAAGAAAGCTCACACTTTTTTTTTTATTCGAAAATAACATTTGGCCTGTATAGGAACAGATTTGGCAGTTTGCAATGTATGTAAGCCCTAACATAGTCGGTACTCCTAGCAAGTGCTCATGACAGGTCCAGCTGATCGTATTAACCCCCACAGTACTGCAAGATTACGGCTGTGGGGTTATGGCAGGGGCGGGGGGCATAGGACTTTGAATTTCAAAGAGACCAGCCAGCAGCACAAGGGACTCTTTGTATTGAATGTAAGGAGTGTCCCTGGTGCTGATGTATTTTTCTACTATTAACTATGGTTAAAGGAGTTGTAAAGGTAGAACGTTTTTTTAATCTTAATACATTCCATGCAAAAAGCTTTCTGTGTGTAGCAGCCCCCCTAATACTTACCTAAGCTCTATCTCTATCCAGCAATGTCCATGAATCCCTCGGCTGTCCGGGACTCTACTTCCTGATTGGCTGATACACAGCAGTGGCGCCACTGGCTGCTATCCATCAAAGTCAGTTAGCCAATCAGTAGTGAGAGGGGCTGACCGGCAGCTCCATGTCTGAATAAACACACGAAGCTGCAGCTCGGCTTGGGTGCCCCTATAGCAAGCTGCTTACTGTGGGGGCACTTGACAGGAGGGAGGGGCCAGGAGCAGCAAAGACGGACCCGAGAAGAGGAGTATCTGGGCTGCTCTGTGCAAAACCACTTCAACAGAGCATGTAGGTATAACATGTTTGTTTTTGTTTTTTAAACGAGACTTTACAATCACTTTAAGCAATGTTATCAGTCAGACTCGTGAACTGCAGACCACCTTAACCCCATGTTAGGGAGATGTGCAGAGGAAGTGATGCTTAGTAGGCCCAACACATTTCCTGCCCTAGGGTGACACTGCTGCTCCTCCATAGAAACAGTGCATTGAGTGACCATTTTCACCCTACTACAGAACGTCTGCTACTGGTAGGTGTTAAAACTGTTAGGTACATAATCAATTAAAAAAAGGTTAAAACTCAAAGTTGCTCCTTAAATTTTTGTGCTCTTCTCTGCAACTAGACAAGAAAAATGTCTAATATATGTGGTATCCTCATATTTAGGAGGGACAGAAGAATATGTTTTTGGGTGGGATTCTAATACCCCGTACACACGATCGGACATTGATCGGACATTCCGACAACAAAATCCATGGTTTTTTTCCGATGGATGTTGGCTCAAACTTGTCTTGCATACACACGGTCACACAAATCTTTTCGGAAATTCCGAACGTCAAGATCGCGGTGACATACAACACGTATGATGAGCCGAGAAAAATGTTCATTAGCCAGTGCGGCTCTTCTGCTTGATTCCGAGCATGCATGGAACTTTGTGCGTCGGAATTGTGTACACATGATCGGATTTTCTTGTCGGAAAATTTGAGATCCAGATCTCAAATTTTGTGTATCGGAAATTCCGATGGAAAATGCCTACACACGGTTGGAATTTCCGACAACAGGCTCCCATCGAGTGTACGGGGCATAAGAGTGCCCATGTTGTGTTTGGGAAATAACTTGTTAAAATCACATTTTTGTGGAAAAGATCCTTTAAATTGTGGAAACAAAAATTTACTTTCTTCAGTTTGGCAAAAAAAATTAACTCTTCATTATACTCACCGTGCCTCTTACCAGGGCCTTCTTAACACATAGGCACCCCTGGGCACTGCCCACTGCCCAAAGGCCCAGGTGCACGGAGGACCCCTGCAGTTTCCCCCTGCAGTTCTGGCACTCTTCAGGTGCTATTTACTACCGATTCTGCAGTATGTGTACAGCTCTGATCTCTGCTGGTCCTTCTCTCCTATTCATCCCATCCCCTGTACTGTCCTCTACTGCATTCCTTGCCCCTATGACCCTTGTACTCTGTTCTTCTGATGCTCTGTCCTTTGCACTATTGACTTTTTATATTGTTTGGATATTTGTGTTGTCAATTTTTTTGAAAGTACTAATAAATATATGTTTAATTCTATCAACTCTTTATACTTTAATTCGTGTGAGTAGGTGAGTAAATTGGGGCAGGCTGATAGGAGTCGCAGTGCATTACTTTTTCCAGGTGAATTTGCCAGTTTTTGGCTCGCACAGGAACCCGCACAGATTTCTCTGAAGTCACCCCCGAAGTCGGACTGACATGCGAGTATGAATTTGCGCGATTTCAATCCAGCAGCAGTGTGAACCTAGGCTTAAGGGAGAAGTTCAGCCTGAGCTTGTTTGGCTGGGCTTCTCCTATGAATCATAGGAGTGCAATCCGTTTTGCACTCCTGTGACCCTTTTTCAGCAGAGGGCGGTCTGAAGTCCGCTCTCTGCTGACGTCACACAGATCAGTCCAGGCACTCTGGGAGTCTGGATCCACCAGGTGCCTGGACTGGTGGCCATCTCAGCCTCTCAGCGAGCCGCTGTGTAGGATCCCAAAAGAGAAGGTTCAGGATTGCTCTGTGCAATACCATTGAACCAGAACAGGCAAGTATAACATTTTTGTTATTTTAATTTGAAAAAAAAAAAAAAATCTTTACAGTCACTTTAAATATATATATTTTTATCTGAGGTAGCTCGGGAATCAGTTTTGGTAAAAGCAAAATAGTTTCTTTATTTGAAAACGGATAAACAAAAGACAGCTTACTTCAGCCAAAATCAATCAACAATCCAAAGTCCTGGTACCACAAATCCTAAACAGCAGGCTCCCCGCTTTTATGTTTTATACTAGGGTTGACCTTGTCCATGGTAGGGTGGCAGACAGACAGGCCACACAAAGGGTCAGCAACCCACGTCTCAGCTTGTATGAGAACTCACGCTTTACACACAGGTTGTTAGCCTCTCTCCCCACTCACATCCCTGACATGGGTGCTGCTTTCACTCTGCTGCCTTTCAAGCCTCCCCCTGTCTGGCGCTTAACCCCTTTGGGACCAGAGTCCAGGTAGTCAGCATTTGGAGGTTCTTTCCACCCAAATCTCTTAAAACATCTAAAGTCCCAGGTCCCTGATAGAAAATCACCACTTCAGAGAGAACTGATAATCAGTACTCTCTTCCAACCCGACTATTCCAGAACCCTTCACCCTGTGTGGGTGAGTACCCAACCAAGCCTTCCAACTGTCCCCCTCCGAGGGACCACCACTCAAATATTGGGCCAATACACCTGTCCTGTACAAATAAAGTTGTGGTTATTAAATATCCCCAAAATGCTCCCTCTGAAACCTTAAAAAAACATTTTTTCCTAATATTTGGGTACACTATTGCATGACAGAGTAATTGTCAGTCAAACTATTAGAGCACTGAAAACTGAAAATTGGTCTGGAAAGTAAGGGTGTGTTAGAAGCTGTTATTGAAATGATGTCTTCATGTTTAGTGTTTACAAGTTTCAACCTAAGCAGCAAGAACATAGACATGGTATTATAATCAGAATAATAAAGTGTATTAAAATAATATTATAATGCAATATGATAAACTATATTTAATCTTATGTCTTACAGGCACTGTAGAGTAAAATGTCTTGGTTTCTCATGCTACTTTTATTTGGGTTTGGTGCAAGTAGTATCGATTTATGCCCCACCTCTTGCAGTTGTGGTATAATTGAGACCCATGGTTTAATAGTTAACTGCAGTTCGAGGCATCTCACAACTGTGCCAGATCTCCCAATTATCACAGTGAAGCTTTATTTGCAAAACAATTTGATGACTACGGTTTCACCAGGAGCTTTGGATCACCTAGCCAGCCTCCAGGAAGTTGATGTCTCCGGGAACCCTTGGAATTGTGACTGCAGTATCTTTTATCTGAAAGCATGGTTGGATTCCCAACCTGTGCAGAGAAACCCTGCAAAAGTGCAGTGTGCAACTCCACAATCTGCATCCATGAAGGCTTTCAAAGACCTAACAGGGAATGAAATACCTAGGTGTGGAAGACCATGGCCAATCAAATGCAAAAAATTCTTTGTGCGGGACTTGTACATAAATGGACTTGCAGTGGTGGTCCTGATCTTCATGTCCTATATAGCACGGATGGCCCGAAAACTCTCTTGTCGTGTTGCAGTCTCAACTCCCTCACTCCAAAAAACATCCATGAAAGAAACCTCCAAATCTAAATAGGACTTGCATTACAGCTAATCAGAACCAATGCATTTAGCACATAATGTACAGTATACAGTTTTGACAGTTTTGGTGTTATCTGGGAAAAATATTGCCTTAGGGGCACTTTTATGAAACATACACTGCAGAGGTATCTGCCTGGTGCACAAGTTTTAAATATTTGCTGAATGTTACATTCATTGCTTCATAAGTACCGTACCTTGAGTCAATCATTTTCTAAAACTCAATAGTACTGGATGTGTTTTTTGTTGTAGAAAGAAACATTCTTGGAATATAAACCATATTAAATATGTCAGTACATTTGGGAATAGTAAATTTAGAGTCTAAAGTAAAATATAAAAAATCCCCACAATACTATATAATAAACAATTATTATCGTAATATTCAGGAAAAGGTCACCAACCACTATATAGGAATATGTCTAACTATACCAAATCCTGGGAGCAGCCAAGAAACAATAAATAGATGGTTGTGTGCATCAATGTGTTCTCTAGGAGAAAGGATATCAGGGCACCAAGAGAGACCTGTTTCATTCATATTCTTTGCAAGTAAGGTACTAGGTGTCACATGGTAAAGGAATGTAAAGAAAAAACAGCATGCCAAACATTAAAGCACCCAACTTGGGTTTTATAAAACTATGGCATGCTGTATTAAAGCTAGTTATTGTTTAGTCATTACCTCCTTTGATAAATCATATTGTCACAACAATAAAAAAAAAGTATGTATATAAACTAAATAGTAAAAAAAAGACCAATAATCAGCTCTGGATTTATAGATATTCATAAGTGTATTAGAAAAAAAACACTCAAGGCTTCATATATTAAAAAAACAGAGCTATTTCTCAGATGTCAACATTCAAACTTAAACTTTACAGCAGGTCTGATGTTGAATGGCAGCTGAGGTGACTTTTATTTAAAGTGTTACTAAACCCAGGACCCCACATTCATTATATCTGGTCTCCCACAATACACAGAATATGGAAATGCAATTATTTTAGTAAATATAAGCTGCTAAATACCTTTTCTCATCAGCAGTATAAAGCGGTCTTGTGACTTCTAACAGTGTCTGGTTAAAGCTTTTAGCAGTAGTTTTCATTTTACTATGCAGGACCCCTGACCCTCTGTCTGGACAGTGCTGATTGGGCCTGTGCCGATCACATGCACCCTCCCAAGAAAAAAAAACTCTCTAGCAATACACTCCAAACGCCTCCAAAGACTGTGTATCAGGAAATAGAATTGGCACTGTGGAAGAAGGGGAGGATTAGAGGAGACAGGATCACACAGCCTTTTCACACAATGTGGAGGATTACCCCTTGGGTTCCACAGTGAGTATAACAAGCATGCTTTACTGCACATACAGAATTATTTTACAGTTGTGGTTTTAGTAACACTTTAAGTTCTGGAGCACAGAGGGCCACACACTGGGGGGAGATTTACTAAAACTGGTGCACTCACAATCTGTTGTAGCTTGCTAAATTTAGCTTTTATAATAAAACCTGGAAGCTGACTGGCTTCTATGCAGAGCTGCATCAGATTTAGCATCATGTAAATTTAGTAAATAAATCTCACTAAGCACTGGTCGGCCGCATGTTGGGCACCAGGACTTTATACTATCATTCCCCATCCAAAGAGAAAACGGGCTGTAAACATTTTTTTTAGAAGGGGAATCAGGTCTGACATTAAAACAGAAGGATTTTTTTATGCTGATAGTGAGTTTTACTTTTTTGTATCAGAAATACTTCGCTATTCCTTATAGCTTTTAAGGTACAGAAATTTCAAATGTTCTGAACCATATCAAAATGAGAATACGACAGGCGCTGAGCTAAACACTCTTTATCTAAGAACTAGAGTTATTTCCCAGACGTCAACATTTAGATTCAAACTTAATGGCAGGTCTGATGTTCAATGGTGACTGAAAAGTAATGCCAAGTTTTTGCAAGAACTCAGTGATAAATAAGGGATTGGACTGTCTATACCCCGTGAAATACATTAGGTGATGCACATTTTGATGTGGAGAATGTTATTAATAAAATCCTCAATAAAAAAACATTTAACCTTTTTTTGATTTGGAACACAGTGGGCCACACACTGAGCACTGGTGGGCCACGTGTGTAGGGCACCGGGGCTGTATACTATTATTTTCTATTCAAAGGGTAAATAGGCAGTAAAATATTTTTAGAAGGGGAATAAGGCCTGATGTTGAAACAAATGGAACTTATTATGCTGATGGTGAGTTTTACCTTGTATCAGAATTATTTCTGGTTTAAAGATTCTTTTATATCTCCAGAGAGGTGGTGCATCACTAGTCCTTATAGCATATGGCATACAACTGTCAAATGTTCTGAACCATATCAAAATGGGAATACAACAAGCATTTAGATACACCTTCTATTTACAAATGCTGTGCTATAACATACAGGCAGTCCCCGAGTTACAAACACCTGAGTTACGAACGACTCCTACTTACAAATGCGCTCAAATGCCGGCCACTTGTGCTCCACGCTGGTCCTGGATACCTCCGGACACATCCCATACTGCAGTACTACATGTACTGCATGGCCAGAAGAGCCCCAGATAGCATAACAAGCGCCCACAACATCCAACATCCATGCACAGGTGGACGCTGCACTTACGAATGCAGTGTTCCAACCGGAAGTTATACTTACTAATGCAGTGTTGCGACTTACGAGCAACTTCAACTTACGAACAAACCTACAGTCCCTATTGTGTTCGTAACTCGGGGACTTCCTGTACTATTGTATAACAGAAACAAAAACAGTTGTCTATGAAGGCAGCCTAGAAGGTACTAGGGAACCTTATTGATGTATTATCTATCAAAAAAGAACAAGCATTGAGTAAAAAAAAAAAAAAACATTTTATTAATGTTGATCCAACCCAGCATAACAGGTTGACCAAGACTAAAATCCAGGACAAACTAAAAAGTTTAAAAACATCTGCCTATTACTGAATTGAACAAAGCCCACTATATATGCATAGCCCCATCCATTGCGTGTATACATACATACGTAATAAACTGCTCCAAAAAAATGAGAGGAACACTTTGAAAACACATTAGATCTCAATGGGGAAAAATATCATGCTAGATATCTATACTGATATGGATAATTGAGTGCAAGGAGACAATTCCCCAAAAGGAGTCTTCAGAGCAGGGGAAAAAAAATGGACTATCTCAGTACTCTGAACAGATGGTAAGCGATTGAACGTTTTCACTTCCCCAATTAACTGCTTCTCTGTTTGCATACAAGCATTAATTATTGGTGCTTACCATGTAAACTTTATCACCTTATCTGTAGATTTTATTCTGTGTTCCTCCTGAAGAAGCAGTCTATAGCTGCGAAACATGTAGAGTATGATCGTGCACCGAGGAGATTTTCCACCATGGAGAGTATTTGTGTACCAGTGTAATGTAAAATTTGTATAATTGTATCTACAGCTTTAGTTTTTGTATCTGGATACTTCATTATATATATTATATGTATCAATAAAAAATGTATGTTTTATCTGATGTCCACTCTGTTCAGGGTACCGAGATATTCCATTTTTTCCCCTTCCTGCTCTGGAGACTCCTTTTGGGGAATTGTCTCCTTGCACTCAATTATTCATTATTGCTTTTTGGATGATGGTACCCCCTATCAATTGGAGGTTTCCCTACTTTACTGATATGGACTGAGTAATTTGTTAGGAACGAAAGGATGCCACATTGTTTGTAAATTGTGTAAATGCAAATTAAAATTATCAACCTACAGAGGGCTGAATTCAAAGACACCCCGAAAATCAAAGTGAAAAAATGATGCAGCAGGATAGTCAATTTTGCAGAATTTTTTTTGCAGCAACTCAAAATGGTACTCAGTAGTTTGTATGGCCCCCATGTGCTTGTATGCATGCCTGAAGTCTAGGCATGCTCCTAATCAGACGACGAAGGCATCACTGAGCTCCTGAACGGACTGAGGTGCAACCCAGCGGCGTCGGATGGACCGAAACATAATGTCCCAGAGGTGTTCTATTGGATTTAGGTCAGGTGAGCGTGGGGACCATTCAGTGATATCAATTCCTTCATTCTCTGAACTGGCTGCATACACATGAGGCCGGGCATTGTCGTGCACCAGGAGGAACCCAGGACCCACTGCATCAGCATAGGGTCTGACAATGGATCCAAGGATTTCATCCGAATACCTAATAACAGTCAGGGTGCCATTTTCTAGCCTGTAGAGGTCTGTGCATCCCTCCATGGATGTACCTCCTCAGATCATCACTGACCCACCAGCAAACCGCTCATGCTGAATGATGTTACAGGCAGCATAACATTCTCCATGACTTCTCCAGACCCTTTCACGTCTGTCACATGTGCTCAGGGTGAACCTGCTCTCATCTGGGAAAAGCACAGGGCGCCAGTGGTGGACCTGCCAATTCTAGTGTTTAATGACAAATGCCAATCAAGCTCCACGGTGCCTGGAGGATGTCAGGCCCTCAGGCCACCTTCATGAAGTCTGTTTCTGACTGTTTGGTCAGAGACATTTACACCAGTGGCCTGCTGTAGGTCATTTTATAGGGCTCTGGCAGTGCTCATCCTGTTCCTCCTTGCACAAAGGAGCAGATATTGGTCCTGCTGATGGGTTAAGGACCTTTTACGGCCCTGTCCAGCTCTTCTAAAACTGGCTGTTTCCTGGAATCTCCTGCATGCTCTTGGGACTGTGCTGGGAGACACAGCAAACCTTATGGCAATGGCACGTATTGATGTGCCATCCTGGAGGAGTAGAACTGCCTGTGCAAACTCTATAGCGTCCAGGTATTGCCTCATGCTACCAGTAGTGACAATGACCATAGCCAAATGCAAAACTATTAAAAAATAGTCAGAAAAGATGAGTAAGGAAAAAAAATGTCAGTAGCCTCCATCTGCAAAACCATTCTTGTTTTGGAGGTGGTCTCATTGTTGCCCATCTAGTGCACCTGTTGTTAATTTCATTAAAACCAAAGTAGCTGAAACTGATTAACAACCCCCTCTGATACCTAACTGACCAGATCAATATCCCTGGAGTTCAATTGACTTGATGCTTTACTTTGATTAAGTGTTCCTTTCAATTTTTTTTAACAAGTGTACATTGAACTGCTTCAGAAGAGGCTACAATGCCAGCCCACCAGATGTACAACAAATCAATAAAATACATACAATGTTACATCATGATGAAATACGTAGGCTGTGGAGGAGTTACAGTTTTGCAGACATGCTTCTTCAGGAAAGGGGCATTTAGAAAACTATCTAGATGGCTATTGCATGAAAGTCTTGAGTAGAGGTCGCTACCAAGGACCATATTAGTGGGGAGAATGAGACACAGATACAGCCAGATCTGATTGTAGGCGAGAGACCAAATGACTCCCTGACATCGTACAGAGGGGACTATTGTATAACAGACTAAGCTGTAATAGACATATCTGTCATGTTGTACGCTACCTATGCTATAGCTCAGTAAATAACTGCAGAAAATTATTTTTATTATCAAAATCTTGGTACTGTCTTTGTGGTAAAATATGAATCCAGTTTTTCAAATTTATATAAAGAAATGGAAGGAGAAGTTCTTAAAGGATATTCTTTATGATCAGTTATTACTCTGTAGATGACATGTTGAAGATTAAAGAAAGCTTTAAAATGTTTTATTGCATACATTACTAAGAATCAATCTTATCCAATATGAAGTGGGTTCCAATAAGACTGATGTTCACTTCATAGATTTAGAAATATTGTATTTTTGGAGGACTGTCATCAGAAGAATAAAGCTAGCTGGATGACTTCTTTTGAGCAAGAATGGCCAAAGATGGATCGAAATTCAGCTGGTCCCTTCTGCATCAGATGATTTTTAATCTATCCATGCTTAAAGTGGAACTTTACCCATAACAACTTGGTAAAAATAATGTTCTTTAGCAAGAAACATACATTCCATATTAATATTTATGCTACCAAAATTAGAGTGTGCTGTAAATTGCCGCCAGCATTGTTCCCGTTTCTTCTTGCTGGAGGCAGCCATTTTGCTGAAGCCCAGAGTCCCTGAACAGCAGTAAATTTTTAGGCTATCAGCACATCGGCCTCTACAAATCCGGCACAGTGCCTACAAATGGAGAGCAACTGAGGATGTGCACAGCAGGGGAGACAGTGTGTTACTGGATTTTAAACAGTATAGACACTTATTGTTAATGTTTTATATAGCTATATCTGCAGAAGGGGCCAGCCTCATGCGATCTAGCAGGACTTAATTTTCTAACTAATGTTTCACTTTAGGAGTATGAAAGGATTAGAACCCCTGTCAGATTTACTACTATCTGGGGCTCTGTTAGAGGGATTTCTCCTTTTTTTAGTGTTCCGGTGACAATCTTTTCACCAGACAAGAATTAATCTCTCCGACAGCAACAGATACAGTAAAAACGATTTTAGTTATACAGGAGAATACTAGAATACCTGTTAGCTTTTTTTATTGCTGTCTGGTTTCCTGTTGCAGGCCTTCCCTCACTACTTGTCTGATAAAACCATTGCCACCAGAAAAAACAAATGAGTGAACATTTTTTTCTAACAGTGCCCTGGACAGCAGTAAAAACTGACACAGGTTCTAATTCTTCCATTTCTATCAAAATGAAAAAAGTACATTTTGGCTAGACTTAACACTTTTAGTACACATTCTTCTTATGTTGATAGTAAAATATGTCATTATCCCATGGCTTAGGAATGTACCTAACGGACAGCTTTTTAGATTATGCTCTGTTTTTCTTAAAGACATACTGATGGAAGCAGAAAAATAGGAAAATACATTTTATGGTTAGGAAATATGTCCACTCCCTATATAACACCTCCCACCACTGGGAGTACCTCAGTTTTGTAGCAAAGCAATACATGTGTATACCAGAAAGAGGGGAGGGACCTCTGTGTCCCGTGATGTACTTCAAAGAAAAGGATTTTACAGATAAGCTGTTATAAATGTCCTATTTTCTTAATCATAGATCACGGGACACAGAGCCATAGTAATTACTATGTGGGATGTCCCAGAGCAATGCCAACTGAGGGGAGGGAGACACAACAGAATTAGGGCAACATGAGACTAGAGGAGTTATACTGCTGCCTGCAGCACACTACGCCCAAAGACGATATCCTCATGCCTATTTACATTCACCTGATAAAATCTGGTAAATGTATGGACTGAAGACCAAGTTGAGGCCTTGCAGATTTGAACCATGGAAGCTCATGATGCACTCCCACGAAGCACTAACAGTCCTAGTGGAGTGCGCTTTTGATTTGAGAGGGTGGAATCCTCCTCTTTAAACCATAAGCCTGAGCAGTTACTTGCTGAATCCATTTAGAAATAGTAGATTTTGATGCTGTCTTTCCTTTTTCTAGGACCTTCAGGCAACACAACAAAACATCCATTTTTCGAATCTGAGCAGTCGCCTTCAAGTAGACCTTGAGTTCTCTCACCACATCATGAGAATGTAGTAATTTTCCTTCCTTAGAACAGGGTTCTGGAAAAAATGATGGTAGAACAATATCCTAGTTCGGATAAAACTAGACACTACCTTCAGTAGAAAGTTAGGATGAGGACGCAATACTACCTTATCCTTGTGAATAATCAAATATGGCTCTTTACAAGAAAGAGCAGCTAACTCTGATACCCTTCTTGCAGAAGATATGGCTACCAGAAAATTAGATTCTTTGTCAAAGGAACCAAGGAAATATGCCGTATTGGCTCAAAAAGGCTGTTTCAGCAATGCCGACAGAACTAAATCCAAGTCCCAAGGGTTCAGGGGTGACTTAACTGGAGGATTAAGCCACATTACCCCCTGAATAAGCTACGAACCAAAGAATGCGAAGCAAGTGGTTGTTGAAATAATACCGACAAGGCCAAAACCTGGCCTTTGATAGTACGCAAGGCCAGCTTCATTTCTAACCCCATCTACAGAAAGTCAAGGATTCTACCTATGAAATATTTCCTGGGGTGCCAACCCCTGGATTCATACCAGGAGACATATGCTTTCTAGACCAGGGCTTCCTCAACCGCTGGCCCGCGGGCCACATGTGGCCCGCGGTGCCCTCCGATGTGGCCCACCATGTCTTGCTCTGAGATGGCGGGTCGGCAAGCCCACATCGCAGGTTCCCGACCCGCCATCTCGGAGCATTAGTGTGAATAACGGAGCAGCCGCTAGAGGATGCAGAGCAGATGCTTCCTGTATAGCGCCAGCTCCTTCACAGGCGAAGTGATACCAAATGTACTCCGCCTGTGACAGGAAGCATCGGATCTTCTCTCTACTGCAGCTGCATGCTTCTGTCACAATTATGCTCGGGGATGGCGGGTCAGGACACGGGAACCCGTGATCTGGGACAGCAGCCATCAGTATCAGCCACCAGTATCAGTACCAGTACCAGCCAGCAGTACCAGTACAAACCAACAGTACTAGTACCAACCAGCAGTACCAGTACCAACCAGCAGTACCAGTACCAGTCAGCAGTACCAGTACCAAACAACAGTACCAGTACCAACCACCAGTACCAGTCAGCAGTACCAGTACCAACCAGCAGTACCAGTACCAGCCAGCAGTACCAGTACCAACCAGCAGTACCATTACCAGCCAGTAGTACCAGTACCAACATTACCAGTAACAGCCAGCAGTAACAGTACCAACCAGCAGTACCAGTACCAGCCAGCAGTACCGGTACCAGCTAGCAGTACCAATGATCAGTACCAGTACCCGCCAGAATTACCCTCCAGCAGTACCAGTACCCACCATCCGTACCAGTCATCAGTACCAGCCAGCAGGATAAACCAGCAGTACCAGTACCAGCCAGAAGTACCCGCCAGCAGTACCAGTACCCAACATCCGTACCAGTCATCAGTACCAGCCAGCAGTATAAACCAGCAGTACCAGTACCAGCCAGCAGTACCCGCCATCAGTACCAGTACCAGCCACCAGTATCAGTACCACTCAGCAGTACCAGTACCCGCCAGCAGTACCAGTACCTGCCAGCAGTACCAGTCATCAGTACCAGTACCAGCCAGCAGTACCAGTAACCACCAGCGGTACTAGCCAGCAGTACCAGTCAGCAATACCCACCAGCAGTACTAGTAAAAACCAGCAGTACCAGTACCTGCCAGCAGTCCTAGTCAGCAGTACCAGTCAGCAGTACCAGTATCAGCCAGCAGTACCTGTACCAGCCAACAGTACCCGCCAGCAGTACCAGTACCAACCAGCAGTACCAACCAGCAGTACCAGTACCAACTAGCAGTACCAGCCAGCAGTACCAGTACCTGCCAGAAGTACCCGCCAGCAGTACCAGTACCCACCATCCGTACCAGTCATCAGTACCAGCCAGCAGTATAAACCAGCAGTACCAGTACCAGCCAGAAGTACCCGCCAGCAGTACCCACCATCCATACCAGTCATCAGTACCAGCCAGCAGTATAAACCAGCAGTACCAGTACCATCCAGCAGTACCTGCAAGCAGTACCAGTACCAACCACCAGTATCAGTACCAGTCATCAGTACCAGTAACCACCAGCAGTACTAGCCAGCAGTACCAGTCAGCAGTACCCACCAGCAGTACTAGTACCAGCCAGCAGTACCAGTTCCGCCAGCAGAACTAGTTAGCAGTACCAGTCAGCAGTACCACTACAAGCCAGCAGTACCACTACCAGCCAGCAGTACCTGTACCAGCCAACAGTACCCACCGGCAGTACCAGCCAGCTTCAGGAATCCTGAGGAAGAAGTGAAGATTGAAGTCAGTTGAGGTGCAGGTAAACCGCTGTGCATCAGTGTGAAAGCAGCCTTAGGCCCCTTTCACATGGTCAATCTGTCTGTTTTTCAGGTGGACTCAAACGGACTCTACATTCACCTCTATAGTGGCAGATGTAAATGGATTCATGTCTGTTTACACCTGCCTATCTGCAATCCGATCTCCTTAAAAAAAAAACGAAGGGGATCTGTCCCCTTCTGTCTGGGCGGATTGAAGGGCCCTTAGGGTAGAGCGGGTTGCATCCGTGTAAGCTCTACATATGCAGAGTGGACACAGACCTGCCATCCCCCTTTACGCTCATTGTGGCCCGCGACCAGTTACCGAGTCGATAAAGTGGCCCTCGCTCCTCAAAAGGTTGGGCACCCCTGTTCTAGACTCTAATCTATGATACTGGAAGCCAGCTTCCCTGCATAAATCAAGGTAAATACCACTGGACTTGACAGCCCACACTTCTTCAGAATGTGGGATTCAACAGCCAAACCATTAAATTTAGCGTTTGTAAGGTAGGATGGAATACCGGACATTGCGAGAGAAGGTCTGGAGGTGGTGGTAGGGTCCATAGGCCCCCTATCACCATTCTTATGATCTCTGCATACCAAGATCTTCTGGGCCACGCAGGGCCACAAGAATCACCGATCTCCCTTCCTGCTTGATCCTGCGAAGCAGTCGTGGAAACAGCAGAATAGGCGAAAATGCATAAATCTGTGAGAACTGATTCCACGGAAACACCAAGGCATCTGTTCCGCATGCTAGCAAATCCCTTGTTCTTGACACAAAGTTGTCGATTTTCTTGTTGAACCTGGACACAAACAGATCTATGTCTGGGATCCCCCATCTTCGGCATATTGCCAGGAAGATATCGGGGTGAAGAGAATATTCTCCCGGGAACAACTGCTGGCGACTCAAGTAGTCCGCCTGCCAATTTTCTATTCCCGGAATGAAGACTGCCGATAGACAAGGTACATTGTTTTCTGCCCAAGTTAAGATATAATTCACCTCTCTCTGGGCCGCATGACTTGTCGTGCCCCCTTGGTGATTGATATAGGCCACTGCTGTGGTATTGTCGGATTGGATCCTGACAGGATAATTCCGTAACCTGAACATCCAGGCCCTCAGGGCCAAGCACACTGCCCGGATCTCTAGAATGTTGATGGGCAAGGTCATTTTTGATCTGGACTATTTCCCTTGGACAGTCGCTTATTCCCGGACTGCTCCCCAACTCAAAAGGCTGGTATCTGCTGTTACCATCTTCCAGGTAGCTGGTAGGAAAGATTTTCCCTTCTGCAGATTCTTGGTTATCAACCACCAACTGAGGCTCTAGTGCACCCTGGAGACAGACACATTGGGAAATCTAGAGCTTGGACCTACTTGTTCCAAGCCGACAAAATACTGTTTTGCAGCAGCCTCAAATGAAACTGAGCATAAGTAACGGCCTCGAATGAAGCCACCATCTTTCCCAACAACCTCATGCAAAGTCGAATAGAAGGATTCTTCTTTGCTATGACCATCTGAACCAGTTCCTTTATGGCACTGATCTTCGCCTGGGGAAAGAATACTTTTTTCTGGGCTGTATCTATAATCAGACACAAGTATATATATAATACCCAAGTATTCCAATCTCCTTGATAGTTTTTTAAGGAGTATTTCTCTAGGTTGAGAATCCGACCTTGGTATTCCAGGTAGTTGACTGTAGATCATACTTTGGTCTAAGCGGGCTACCAACTGGTCTATCAAGAGCAGATCGTCTAGGCAAGCTATAATCGTTATACCTTGGGGCCCTAATCCGGTTACAGGAGGGGCCAGACCTTTGTAAATACTCAAGGTGCAGTAGCTAGACTGCAAGGTAGAGCTACAAACTGAAAAAGAAGATTTTCTACCTCGAAATGTAGATATTTCTGGTGAGGGGGAAAAATAGATACATGGAGTTATGCATCCCTGATGTTTATTTATGCCAGAAGTTCACCACCTTTGCGATCCAGTAAAAATCAGATCTCCACTAGTCTGCCTGCTCAGGTTACCTGGCTTTCCAATGTCACTCGTGGCTTTCTGGCCCAAACTGTTCCAGTCCAGGCCCACGCACCTCCACACAGTTCTCCCACACATGTCCTTCCAACAGCAAAGTCCCTCTTTAACTTTCCCCCCTGTGTTGCTGGGCTTTTTCTTTTATATCCTCCTACCCCCTGACAATTGCTCCTGGGCTTTGTAGTTTGATCTCAGCTAAACTGCAGGAAAAGTCATGCTTTCAGCATACAAGTCCCAGCGGCCTTTGCACTTCTGTATTGGGACGTATGATGAACAGAGTTTCTGAACATATTGTGGTTAAAATAAAATTACGGTAACATTGCACAGTGTTACAATCAGTTTTTTTAAATGGAAGATAACTATTTGGTTTAAAATAGAATTCCAGGTTTTATTTCACTTTAAGGTGGCCCAAACAAACTATTTCCATTACTTAACAATGTGGCTGCTGTGTGTGCTGAAATGCACTATTGTAGAATTAGTTACATACAGTAAGCAATACTGCATTTGGGCAGCAGTACAGACGACTTCCCATCTGCTGCTGGAATTAAAGAGAGTTGGACTGAATACTTCTTGGCCATTCAGAAGAACCCTTGTATTTTTATCAATCCATGGGATTGCTCTGATAGGACAAGGTGAAAATTGTGATGTCACCTGCCAGCCGCTTCTTCCAAATACCAGAGAAACACTCCAAATCTTCTGTACTGCTGCTGGAAAATGATGCCACTTACTGTATCTAGCTAATGCTACTATAGTATATTACAGCACACACAGCGGCAGCGGCATTAAGTAATAGAAATTCATTTGTTTGGGTCAGCTTAGCCCAAACTATTTATAGTGAATGAAACCTATAATTCTACTTTAAGATAACAGCCAGACAACTTGCATTTCCAAAACAAGAGTTCAGCAACGGCAGCCTACATGTTTTCTCAAAAGAGTTTTCCTTTCCTAATAAATAATTTTGTGTCTGGATGAATTCCAGGCAGATATAAAAGAGTCAGAAATTAACCGCTTTTCAAATGTAGGCCGTATATTTGAGTTAAGGGTTGAAGTGGTTATACCAGGATCATGACTATACAGTGGGGGCGGAAAGTATTTAGACCCCCTTAAATTTTTCACTCTTTGTTATATTGCAACGATTTGCTAAAATCATTTAAGTTCATTTTTTTTCCTCATTAATGTACACACAGCACCCCATATTGAGAGAAAAACACAGAATTGTTGACATTTTTGCAGATTTATTAAAAAAGAAAAACTGAAATATCACATGGTCCTAAGTATTCAGACCCTTTGCTGTGACACTCATATATTTAACTCAAGTGCTGTCCATTTCTTCTGATCATTCTTGAGATGGTTCTACACCTTCATTTGAGTCCAGCTGTGTTTGATTATACTGATTGGACTTGATTAGGAAAGCCACACACCTGTCTATATAAGACCTTACAGCTCACAGTGCATGTCAGAGCAAATGAGAATCATGAGGTCAAAGGAACTGCCTGAAGAGCTCATAGACAGAATTATGGCAAGGCACAGATCTGGCCAAGGTTGCAAGAAAAATTCTGCTGCACTTAAGGTTTCTAAGAGCACAGTGGCCTCCATAACCCTTAAATGGAAGACCAAGGCCAAGCTGGGCTATTGGGGGAGAAGAGCCTTGGTGAGTGAGGTAAAGAAGAACCCAAAGATCACTGTGGCTGAGCTCCAGAGATGCAGTTGGGAGATGGGAGAAAGTTGTA
This sequence comes from Aquarana catesbeiana, assembly GCF_042186555.1. Taxonomy (NCBI): domain Eukaryota; kingdom Metazoa; phylum Chordata; class Amphibia; order Anura; family Ranidae; genus Aquarana; species Aquarana catesbeiana. Next base: position 82,892,365 of record NC_133330.1, on the reverse strand, counting down.
GAACGTCAACCATCACAGCCGCCCTCCACCAGTCAGGGCTTTATGGAAGAGTGGCCTGATGGAAGCCTCTCCTCAGTGCAAGACACATAAAAGCCGCATGGAGTTTGCTAAAAAACACCTGAAGGCAGTGGCATCCCTAGGGGGTGGCTTTTGGGGCTGTAGCCCCGAATCAGGGTCCCATAGCCCAGAGTCTCTGCAGGGGTCCCCAAGGGGAGGGGAGGCTCTCTGGGGACCCTGATGTAAGTGGGGGGCTCACTGAGGACCCTGATTTAAGGGGGAGGCTCTCTGGGGACCCTGATTTAAGGGGGGCACCCTGGGGACCCTGATGCAAGGGGGAGGCTCTCTGGGGACCCTGATGTAAGGGGGGGCTCTATGGGGATATATATACACACACACGTATATTATATACATGTGTTTGCTCGCCCAAGCGTATGACTTTCTTTACTATGCTGCTATGGGCTCTAGCCCCAGATCTTTTGTAGACCTAGCAATGCCCCTGCCTGAAGGACTCCAAGATGATGAGAAATAACATTCTTTGGTCTGATGAGACCAAGATAGAACTTTTTGGCCTTAATTCTAAGCGGTATGTGTGGAGAAAACCAGGCACTGCTCATCACCTGTCCAATACAGTCCCAACAGTGAAGCATGGTGGTGGCAGCATCATGCTGTGGGGCTGTTTTTCAGCTGCAGGGACAGGACGACTGGTTGCAATTGAGGGAAAGATGAATGCGGCCAAGTACAGGGATATCCTGGACGAAAACTATCTCCAGAGTGCTCAGGACCTCAGACTGGGCCGAAGGTTTACCTTCCAACAAGACAATGACCCTAAGCACACAGCTAAAATAAAGAAGGAGTGGCTTCACAACAACTCCGTGACTGTTCTTGAATGGCCCAGCCAGAGCCCTGACGTAAACCCAATTGAGCATCTCTGGAGAGACCTAAAAATGGCTGTCCACCAACATTTACCATCCAACCTGACAGAACTGGAGAGGATCTGCAAGGAAGAATGGCAGAGGATCCCCAAATCCAGGTGTGAAAAACTTGTTGCATCTTTCCCAAAAAGACTCATGGCTGTATTAGATCAAAAGGGTGCTTCTACTAAATACTGAGCAAAGGGTCTGAATACTTAGAACCATGTGATATTTCAGTTTTTCTTTTTTAATAAATCTGCAAAAATGTCAACAATTCTGTGTTTTTCTGTCAATATGGGGTTCTGTGTGTACAAAAAAAAAATGAACTTAAATGATTTTGGCAAATGGCTGCAATATAACAAAGAGTGAAAAATTTAAGGGGGTCTGAATACTTTCTGTTCCCACTGTATCAACAATCATGATCCTGGTATGTGTTTTTTGAGCTGGCGATTCTCTTTCTAGTAAAATAGACCCCATATCTCTCCATAAAGAGGAGCTATCATGGCTCATGCTATCACAAGGG